>NW_028242013.1:10000-163310 GCF_964263255.1 Lissotriton vulgaris
CTGTAAACAAATCACGGGTGATACATGAGGGAGCAGGCCGATGATCATTCTGAGGGGGGCACACCCACTGAGCATGAGAAAGATAAAGATGGTACCACCAACACATGCCTAGCTGGTTATACTGACAAGGACAAAGCCTCTCCTGAGGTGCTCAACGTAACTCTTCTTTTGGCACCAGAAGCTTTGCCCTTTTCAAACCACAGCCAGCCTAGGATAAGTAGGCGCAGACACCCTCCCAATCCTATTGAGGAGCGGGGGGCACCGAGCACACTCTCAATACTTTCTTGGAACGTGGCTGGGTTGGCCAACAAGTTGGAATCCGAGGAGTGGGCGGAATTCATTGAGGAATATGATATTTGCCTGTTTCAGGAAACGTGGGCAAGAGAACAACACTCCCGTATAGGTTATGCAACCTTCGAGACTGTGGCTAAACGGGGTGGGAAGGGCCGACCGTCGGGCGGTCTGTCGGTTTGGGTGGGTTCCCATCTTGGATGCAGGGCAAGAAACCTCAAAACTAATTCACCGGACTTGCAGTTTGTTGTCCTAGAGTGGTCTTCTGGTGTGAGAGTAGCATTAATAAACATATACTCTAGACCAGTTGCCATTACGGCCACCTCGGGAACTATCGAGGACTTATCTGCGTTTATTGATTCCACTACCCTTTGTCCATTACTCGTAATTGGGGGGGACTTTAACACCCAGTTTGAGCCCCTCCTGGATCACATGGAAGGGGTAACCAATGAAGAGGATGATCTCTGGGAGATACCCACCGTGCCGGGTCCACCTGTAAAAGCATGGTCACCCTTAGTTACGCAAATACTATCCTTTACCCTATCCCACTCGCTGAGGGCTTGCAACGGGCGGGTTAAGGCAGATATCCCACCCCAGCACACCTTCAACAGACCAGGACACGAATAGATTATATCCTGGTGCCGATAAAGGATTGGGCTAAAGTGAGGGACTTCACAATACTTAGTAGGACCGACAGTGACCATAATGCATTGTCACTGAGACTAGTTATACAGGGTGTCCCGATAGCAAATACAGATATAAAGTCAACATCCACGGAGGGCTTAGTTGCAGCTAGCAACAGACGCAGAATTAGATGGCCAACATTAGTGCAGAACCCACAAAACATTCAGAGGCTATATGAGGCAGTGGTGCCCGCCCTTGAAAAGGTCAGGGATCTCCTTCCACAGTCATCCTCCCCCGAAAAGTTCAGTGCGCTTGGGGACATTCACTTCGAGCTCTGTACCAATCTGGCAAAAGTATTGAACCCGGAGGCCAGGACGAAAAAGGTCAAGGGGAAAAGAGCCTCCTGGTTCAATGCTGCCTGCAGAAGAGCAAAGGCTGCCCTTTTGGAGTCCCTTAAAATACGGGAAACTCCTAGCAAGATCAGGGATAAACGGATGGCTTACAAGTCCACCATTTGTATAGCCAAAATAGAATGGGACCAGGATAACTGGTCGGAAATGACGGCTGCCCTAGCAGTCCATGATGCCCGCAAATTCTGGCAGATCGTCAAACACGGATCAGCTGAACCATTAGCGGCAGTAAATGCAAACATTTCTGCCACAGTGTGGGAGGACCACTTTAAATCCCTGTATAGTCCACCCGACCAAAGTCAAGTGCGGAACCCACCCGAACCTGCTATGGACCGAACCCCTGAAACCCCACCCCAGATGGACGGGTTCACCCTGGATGAACTCAAAATAGCAATTCAGGGTCTCGCGGCTGAAAAGGCGCCAGGCCTGGACAAGCTCCCAGGAGATCTTTACAGGCACGAAGTTAAGATCTGGGCCCCGTACTTGAGGATGCTGTTCAATGCAATCTTGAACGGCATGATGATCCCCCCAACTTGGCTGGGGGAAGAGATCGTGCCTATATTTAAGAAGGGTTCGCCTCTGCTCCCAGCCAACTATAGGCCAATAAGCCTGATAGATGTTTCTCAGAAACTCTTTGCCAGGCTACTTTTGGATCACCTGTCGGATTGGATCTTGGATCACGAAATTCTGAGCCCACTCCAGGCGGGATTCAGAAGGAAGATCTCCACCATAGACCAGGTCTTCCGGCTCGCCCTCATTTACTGGAAAACGGTACCGCTGGAGGGTGGCAGCCTCTACACTGTATTCGTGGACCTGAGGGCGGCCTTCGACCTGGTCCCCCGCAGCAAACTCTGGGAGGGGTTGGCCAAACTGGGGGTCCCGAGGGGCTTGCTAGAGATGATTATTCGTCTCCATACTGCCAACTTTGCTCAGGTGAGGTGTGGCAAGGATGGGGCGCTGTCCAATCGATTCCCCGTTGACAGGGGGGTAAGGCAGGGTTGTGTGCTTGCACCGACCCTGTTCTGCCTCTACGTCAACGGGGTATTCGCTCACCTCAACGGAATTGCCAACTTAGACGCTCCCAAGCTGGCAGGCAGAAGGGTGCCAGCGATCATGTTCGCCGATGACACCCTGCTGCTCTCCAAGACCCCTATGGGGATACAGCGTGTCTTAAATGGTTTTGTAGATTTCTATGGGGAACATGGCTTAGAAATCAACACCTTAAAGACCAAATTTATGGTCTTTAATTCCCCACCTAAACTACGCTTTACACCTACCATCAGTCAGACCAGTCTTGAAAGGGTACACACCGTTGAATATCTTGGGGTCATGATAAATGAAAAAATGACTTGGTGCTCACACCAACAAAAAGCACTACTTAAATTGACCCAGTACTCGGGAGGGGTTTTGAAGCTAATAGGGAATAACAGGTCATCTATCAAACCCGTCGGCCCACCACTCCAGATTTACAAGGCACAGGCAAGGGGGGCTGCTATGTATGGCTGTGAGTTATGGGGTCATGTAGTCTCCCCAGACCTAGTGAAAGAGGAGAACAAGTTCATTAGGCTGTTGGCCGGACTCCCGCCCAGTACACCCCTTGTCCCACTAAGGCTAGATCTGGGGCTGCGTCCTCTAAGCGAAGAACTGGCACTGCGCCCCTTGGTTTACTGGCGGAGGTTGTGGGCAGTCCCGGAATTGATCAGCTACAGACAGGGTTTACAAGAGGTCCTAGCCATCCCGAATGCTGGGAAAATTAAATGGCTAAAATTCATTAAAACTGAACTAGAGGGCTTAGGTCTAGCGACACTCTGGTCTGATCCCTCGACCGTATGTCCATTAATCTCCAGAAAAAGGCTGGCAAAGGTCTACCATGATAGTAAATTAGCGGCACTCTGTCGCCAGGCAACACGGGGACACTTACGGATTCATTTTTATGTATTAAGGAACATTACAGTTTTGAGCCAGCCTTGGAAAAAATCTACCCTGTCTTACTTAGAAAACTCTACCTGCAGTGGAGGCATGGGACCCTCCCACTAAGAGCTCTAACTAGTAAGTGGAGAGACCCAACCATCAGTATATGCCCGGCTTGTAGAGTGGCCAGTGAATCAGAGCTCCATATGATCTTTTTTTGCCCGGCTTATAAGGCTCCCCGAAAGACATGGATTGTCCCTATATGTAGGAACATGAGGTTTGCGGAGTGCTTGGCCGCGTTCAGAGTACTAAAGACAGATATGACTGACCACATTGTTTTCGCTGTAGCTAAATATTTAGGTGCAATGTGGACGCTGAGGATACAGAGCCTTAAGGCTGGTCACTAAGTGTACTGTGAAAACTGGAATCTTGTAAATTGTAAATTTTGCTCGTATCAGGATGAATTGTGATGTTTTAAATGTTTTATTGTTTTAACAGTTATGAATTGTATCTTGTGTATCTTTTATGGTGATAATATTACCGAAATAAAGATTTATGAATGAATGATAGAAAACGATCAGCAGAGGTCAGTAAAATACCAGAATCACTTTAGCATTGTCTAGCTTTCAGACCATAGAAATTATCTTTCATGAGCACCCATAAACAATAATATTTTTTTCAAATCTTGCATTTTCAGTGATATGACCATAGAAGGCCCTGATTTTATATTAAATTAACGATTGCATTGCAAATGCTTGTGGCTCTTTGCGGCTGCTGAAAGCAACTCTGCCAAAAGGGTTGAGTTACATCTTGGAGGGGGGGGGCGGAGGCCATGGAGGGGTCAGGGTGAGAGGAAGTGAAAACAACAATGATAAGGAAGCAAAGACGACGGGGGGAAGCAAGATGAAGAATGACAACAAAGTTCACTTTAATTGTGACTGCTTTTGCAGTTTTTTGGAAAAATCTATACTGATGTTCTAATGCTAAGAACAGGTCAAGGGGGTTAGGGACTCTTCAGGGTTCTTCAGGAAATTTGGAGGGACTCTTTACACCATGCAAAATATGAACATGCCATTGAGTATAATATTTTAGAGGACATTCTTAAGCAATACAGTCGGACACAACAGTGTCCTAGTTCAGAACCGAATGTAGCCTTTGCGGTGCTAGCGAGGCAAAGACACTGCTTGAAGGGCCTGTAGACTGCACCGGGCGCAGATCCGGTTACACTTTTTGCTTCCGTCGTCGTGAGAAAGTAAGGGCCGGGATTATGAGGGGTAGCTATGTGTATGGGGTCTTCAACTCCTTGTGACTGCTTACAGTATGACGCAACTTTGAAGCTGGTGCATTTATTTACCCTTCCCATAATGTCAGTGTGCCTGAAACACATCTGTAACATACCAACATTAAGTTATTGACAGTTCAGACCCGCTAGAATGGCATACCGACATTGCCTATTGAAAAGCAGGGGCAGCTCCTCCATTAGGGTGGAGGAGCGTCGCCCCACTGCTTTCTCACATTTGAGAAGCAGAAACATAAAATGGTATAAAATACCATTTTATGTTTCTGCTTCTCGTACTGTGAGAAAGTAGAAAGGTATGCCTGGTTGGGGGCAGGCGGGTGGGGGAGTTGGGAAGGAGTGGCTTGTCCAATGTTGTGGGCCCTGACTGTTTAGTCGGCCCTCTGGGGACCAACCAAACCAGTGATGCGCACTCTGCATTTTCTCTATGTAGGCTGCATGCAGCTTACATAGAGAAAATGGCCTCCCAATGGGCGCCCGGCTTGGCGCTGTCCCCACCAATCACAATGCTGCCATTGTAGCCTTGTGATTGGCTTAGGGGAGGGGAGGGGAGCTTTTTTTTAAATCCCCTCCGCACGACCCGCCCCCATCCGCGTGTCATGCGAGCCGCAACTGTTAAAAAGGCTTTAATTAATGCCATCATTTTTTTCATTTTTTTTTTTTGCAGCTTTATATAGCGGAACTCAATCTGAAGGTATTGGGAAGTGCTTTACATGAGCACTAGTTAGGATCGGGGACATTAGCGATTTGCCCCTGAATCACAGGATCTTCAGCCAAGAAGAGATGCAGTTGGCCAAGGCTGCAAGGAAGGTCCTGATATTTCTTGACTCAGCGAGAAGGAGGAAACACATTTGCACTGTATCAACCTGCAAACAAAAAAAGAAACAATCAAGCAGGGGTGCGCCATGGGATGAGAGAGTTACACAAATAACATGAAGACGCCAAATCCGCTTGAGGGGAAAGAAAAAAGAAGTGCCATAAAAGGAGGAGGCAAAGTTCAAAGGGTGTACTTGGTCCAAGCTCCAATGATAAGAAAACACACAAAGAGAAAGACAAACACAACAGGAAATAGAATGCTGCCACAACAGAAAACAAGGAAAATTGAGTGAGAAGCCTACAAACAGAAAGTAAGGTAGGGCTATAAGCCCCTTTTAGGATTTAAAAAATATGTATATATAAAAAGACTTCACAAGCGCTGTGCAGGCGAAACCTAAAAACTGACTTTGAAATGGGTCCCTACTAGGCTCTAGATTCATGCCCTTAACTTTGCAGAGAAGAGCACTGATTAGTTTCTCAACATTGGCTGTAAAAACCTTAAGAAAATGCATGTCAGTGAAGGTGGCCATGTTTACATTTCATGTTTTATCTTATCTTGCATTTCCTTAGTATATCTTCTTTGTTCAGATGATGGGTTTCAGTAGAATTTTTTTCCATGCAACATCTCCCCCTTATATAGTGCATACTGTGAACGCAGTTGTCTCTTGGTGAGTTTGAGTTGTGGGTGAGTGTGTATAACAAGGCACAAGTAACAACCCTAGTGCTGCGGCTTAAGACAATGCAAGTTTTTCATACCCTGTCAGTGACGTATAAATATCAAAAACAGCATCAAGGGGGAGTAGCAAGTCACAGCTTACTACCACTATACATACTCCTGCCTATATGCACAGCTCTGGGTATCCCATGAATTTGGTTGTGATGGAGCGAGGCTGAAGCAAAAAATTTGTTTACCCCTCGCAAAGTTAGTTTCTCATAACTATAATATGTATTAATCGAGTGAATTTGAACTAATCAATAAAGAAGAAAACACACGCAGAAAAATACACTTGGGATATTAATTTGCTTATGCTGAAAATCGTAATACACTAATCATGTGAATTTGTCGCATTAATATAGTGCAATAACGCTCTAATTTAACAAAAGCTATGTATGTCTGCTTATTATAAGTAATCATTGTGGCAAAAACGAAGGAGACTGGTAAGAAAGCAACGCCTATTTGTATCTTAAAAGCTAGGTAATCACTAACAGGGTAAACTTAGTATGGGGGAGGTAAACAGAAGGACTCTACTTCGAAGTCTAACGTTTAATTGTGTTTGTTTCTATAATAGTTCCCGTAGTGGCCCATGCCGGCAAAATAAAAATGGAGGGTTTGCAAGACTCCGAGAGAGTGTACTACTACGCATGCGCAATTGTGCTCAAGAGATGTGTGAGCGACCTGTGCCTAGGCTGCTGATGTCAAGGTCAGCATGGCCTGAAGAGCAGAATGGTGCCAAATGGATTGTCTGAGTTGTGAGCCTGGGAAAGTTGACCAAAGTGTCGATATAACGACAAAAATGAATTATTGCAACATGAACAATTTTGACCGTATGAGACTGATGGAAGTGACTTAGCAAAATTCGGACAATGAGGAGATGAGGTGATCTTCATCCACCCCTTGAATGGACCAATGAGAAATGAGTGTGGACCCTAAAGTTTCAAATTTTAGTTAGATAGTTAGGGAAAAAGAGTATAAAAAGAGGCCGTTTGGAAGAGAAAACAAAACGCTTGCTTTGAATTATTTTTCGCACCACGACATGCTGTCGGACTGATTGATTTTTCTGGGTGCAAAGACTTTGAATTTTTTCCTGACTTTAACTCTTGATGGGTCGGAGTCCTGATGGGAGGTGAACATCGAGGAAGATAGAGAGGCTGTTTTTGGGAACTTTGTTGTTTAATCCTGATTTCTTTTGCCAAGACGATAGGTAATATGTCTTCGAATTTTCTCATTTCCGAATTATTCTGCTAATAAAAGTAATCTAATTGAACTTATTTTATCCTTTACTTGAAGTGATTAAAGAAATGCTTAACTAAATTTCCAGAATAAAGTTTAAATCTTAAGTGTAAGGTCATGCTAGGAGACTTTAAAGAAAATAAAAACTAAACAAATGGAGAATTAAGCTGGTCTTGTTGTCCATTAGCTAACTTTTACTAGCTGATCCATTGACCAAAACAGTGGGGTGTCTTAATGGTGTTCATAAAATGTAAATACCATGGTGAAATTAATGAAATGCATATGTATATAATGTATAGAATTTAACTAAATAGATGAGATAGGGTACTCGGCTATCCAGCAGCTCATCCTTTGGTTTTCGCTGGTCTTGGGAGCAGTGTGATTTGTGTGAATGAATGACTCGCGGTGCAATGGGCCCCACCAACGAGTAAAGTGTAATAGCTCCTAGGGTTTCAGTGAAGGATTGGAGGGCTGTTTGAGAGCAGCGCTGGATCATTTGATAGTGGCTTATGGAGTGAATGAATTAAGCATTCTCCTAAGCCAATAGGGTTTGGTTTTCCCAGACGCTGTCAACGTGTTTCCAACCCCATCAGCAGTCAGGGGTTTTTGTCAGGACTTGGACGTGGTGTGTTCTTATGTTGTGGAAAGGAAGATGTTCCTACTAATTCTAAAAGTTCTGACACTGGAGGTGACGGGGGGCCTGCATTTGTGGTGAATCACAAGCACACCAAGACACTCGTGAAAATAGAGCTTCAATTAAATTGATTCACCAACCTGCAAAACTGAAAATAGCCATTTATGCAGGCCCCACCGTCACCTCCAGTGCCAGACATTTTCGAATTAGTAGGAACATCTTCCCTTCCACAACATAAGAACACACCTGTGACTTGTTACTCCACCTGGATGCTATTTTTGATTTATGGACTGGTGCTTTATGTACCCTTTTTGTGTTTTTGTAATTGTCCTTTGATTACACACATCTTATCAATGTATTATACACATTTGCAAATACTGTTTCATATTTGTTAATTGTTTTTGTATTTCAGAATGTTGAATGTCATCAGTTTGTGTTGTCCTTAATGTTTGACATGCATTGAATGTTGTTGCAGTGACGGCATAACGTAGAACAATTGTGAAATAAATCACAAGACCCTATGAATTTATTCCATTGGCTGTTTTCTTGATTAAACTTTAAATAGCTGCTACTGGATACTTTCAAGTATATAACTTTTGTCATAAAGGCAGGCATCTTTTGATGTCTGCATTTATGTTGGACATTCATTTATTGAGGTTGCTGGATGTATTTCGAGTCTGTGTTTACCTTGCACTTACCTCCCCCGAGAAACTTTGTACTACTCGATCAGGCTACCACTGAGAGTCAAGTGCTGACGGGGTGCTTGGCCCAGTGGCTCAGGACCCATAGTAGGTCAAGCTCATGGGCCTCAGGAGTAAATGGGCTCAACCCCTACAGTTGGGCTCAGTCATTTCTGCTTGCCCCGTAGTCCTCTGAAGTGGGTTCTAACTGTACAAATGAGGCAAATTGTAATTCTGATGTGTGATGGAACTAAAGATTTCAATAGGATCAGAACAAACCAAGACTCTTTACACAAGTGATAATTGTGCACTGAAACGAGTTTCTACATGGTATTGGTTATGTGCCACAAATGTTTAGTAGTAAAACTGTCCATCTGATGCAAAGTTAATGGCGTATTTACAAGCCCCTTGCGCTGCCAGTGAGTAATTCTTTCCCATATTAAAAGTGACGCACCGGCAGCACAAGGGGCTTTTAAAGAAGCTCATGAGAGGCCATTTCCATGGAAAATGTTCTTTACTTGTAAATGGCAGTACCCTACCACACCCTGCTTTAGTCATGTATTCCGTACTCCAAATGCAACACTGCTCCACTACCACACTCCTGCTGAATGGACCTTGTTCACTTGCTTCGCTTGTTCTTTGTGTAATGCTTTGATTTTTTTCACTATTTCTATGACTTCAGTGACGTGACTTGATGGCAGCAGCCCCACTCTGGAAATAGTTTTTGTACCACCGAATATTGACAGCAACAAAGGAAAAGAAAATGTGTGTGCATGCAAGGAGCGAGACACTGGGTGTCTGTGTGTGTGGGAGAACGAGGGCATGGTGAAGAAGGGGGTGGGGCACAAGTAAGTACAGGCAGGAAGACAGACTAGAGTAAGAAGACAGTGATGACGGAGGCGGAGATGGCCAGCGAGATATGCAGATGGAGGATTTCAGAAAGATGGGCAGAGAAAAAGTAAGTGGCTAACAGAGTGATACACTGCAAAGAAAAGTGACGAGAAGGGAAGAAATATCATACTCTCAGATTTGAAGCATTATCTTTTTTCCAAATAATTGTATTATTGTACGTGACCAAGGCCTGCAGCAGAAAGACCAGCCAGTAATGCAGCGATGCAATGCAAGGAATAAAAGAGCATCATCTGCATACTGGGACTGAGAAGAGTCCAACGTACAATTCCCCATTATTTTGAACAAGTGCAAAGCAATATAAATCATCATATGTGCTTGTAATAAAATTATTACAAACATAACAACCATGCCCATCCCTCCCCCTCCAACCACCAACCCAGCCATTGTTAGCTTTCAATGTCAGTATGTCCAGTCCACCTACAATGTCCAATGGTGCTCAGAAGAAGTCAACAGAGAAGAGTCATCACCCCAGTATCAAACTCAAGTGCCCAGCGTCGCCTATGCGCATTGACGTCACATAAACCTCACAAGTGCATTTAGTGAAAAAGGTAAAAGATAAGCATGGCAGAGGCACCTCACGGTTGGTGAATGTCATCTTTGGCACATTCTTTTAACCCCTCTACTAATATAGTATGAAGTATTCCTTTAGACAGGAATGCTCACTCCTCTCTGTGCAGGGCTCTCTGATCGAAACCAAGAGTGCGCGACTTTGGTCCAGAGTGCAATAGTCGCGGGAGTCGAGCTCTTTCAGTACATCGTAGAAGGTCAAGGAACCTAGCAGAGAGTTTCTTGGGCCTCATTTATGAAAAGTGATGCATCGCTGCGTGAAAACAGTGATGCGTAACTTTTCACTGTGCAAGGAGTTACAGATACGTCAGTATTTCTGACGTATCTGTATGGCGCAAAAGTGACGCATTGCTGGAGTTTGTCACAAAAGTGACGCAACTCCAGCAATAAGTCCTTTTCACACGGGGCAAGACCCATGTGAAATGTGCCTACCTCAGTCTTATCTAGCGCTTGGACGCCTCAGGGCAGCAATTCGCGCTCTAAAAAACCACTTTCTTCTTCTTCTTCTTCTTACGCCTGCTGTGAGGCAGGCACAAGAAATTGACGCATTTGTGTCCTAGAAGTGGTGCAGTGAAATCTTGTAGATTTCACTGCGTCACTTCTATGACCCTTTCTTGCGTCAGAACGCCCCACTGCATACATTATACCTGGCGTAGGTATAATCTAGCCAGGGGTTTTCAAAGTGACGCATCTACCTAGATGCGTCACTTTGTAAATATGGTACAACAAGGCACATTTTTTACGCTTCTGGTGCGTCACAAAAAGTGACGCACCGGTAGCGTAAAAGTGACGCACAGCCTCATAAATGAGACCCTTAAGCTTGCGACCGTGATGGCCGCACTGTAACTCGGTTCCGTCAACCTTCCTGCCTAAACGCATATCCTGATCTTCATCCTGCCCCGAGGCGACACACTCTGCAAGAAATGGAAAGGTGAAACAATGCTCGCACTCACCGTCTGTCCCGGGGGCTCCTGTGTGCTGCGGATCTGGAGTTATGCCCTTGCTTGGTCCGGGGCCTCCGCGGCGTGCGGACCGGGGACTTGCCTGTGACGATCTGCCGGAGTGAGGGTGTCGGCGGTGGCCCCTGGTGGAGGAGAGGGGTCAGCTGAAGAGGCCGTTGTGCGGTTGTACCGGTGGCGACTGACCGGGCCCGGTCTGGCGGCCTGGGGGCCCTGTGGTAGGGCGCGGCCCACCGCGGATGGGGGTAGACCGTGCAGGAGGCATGCCCCCCCTTTGTTGCTCTGTCCGGCCATCTTGAAGCCCTTCGCCCGGATTCGGCGGGCGGCGTCCGTAGGACGGTGGCGCTGGCGGTCCCCATTTTTGGTGGCCCTCCTTTCTGCACCCAGGTTGCCATTTCTGGGGCTCGAGGGGACTCCAGCGGTGGGCCTTGCTTGAGAGCCCACTCCAGAAGTTGAGGCGCGGAGAGTCACGGCTGAACTTGCAAGATGGCGACCGGCGCCCTGAGTCACAGATCTATTCGGAGCGGCGAACCTGGGTCGCTGAAGTGCACGAGGGCCGAGTCCTGTGAGCGTAAGCCCACGATTGGTGATGTCCTTGGCGCCCTACATTCTTTACGTGAGGCCATGGTCTTCGGCACCGTTGTGCAAGATAATAGGTCTGCCGCCATATCTGTTGGGCCGTTCCTCATGGACGCGGCTCGACTTCGAGTGTGTGCTGCTTCGGCCCCCTCGGCTGCTGCGAGGAGTGCTGCCGCCGTGCATCTACAAGACTGTATGCCTGCGGCCCCGAATCTCCAGGTAGCTTTGATTGTGGTGGGTGCGGGCGTGGGCCCCACGTCGGGGCCCGTTCATGCCCGAATGACTGGGGAGCGAGGTGGATGCTCGATTCAAACTGCTTTGGTGTGGTTCCACTGTTACCATGCGGGGGAGACCTTGCTTTCTTGGGCGGCGAGACTGCACCCATACTGTTTGCTGCTCCTGATGTTGCTATTGGAATGTCTAGACTGCCGCAGCCATTCCTTGCTTTGCCGTTTGATACTGGGGTCCTCTGGTTTACACCCTTGGCCTGATTTGTTCTGATCCTGTGTCCATTCCACCTCGAACTATTTGCTACCCACTACTCTATTGTGCACGATAGCTATGATCAGGAGAGGACAAGGGTGACCCGGACTGGACCCGGCGGACTACTGGTTAACGGATGGAGATGAGGACTGCCCGCAACCGCGACAATATGGCTGATTCCTTCGAATGTTTCTGATACTTGAGGCTGTGTCGATCTCGCTTTGATGTGGGTTTCATGTGTGTGAAGGCGGGGGGTAGGGGCCGAATGACTCGATTGCAGATCTCCTCTCCCACTGGTTCTTTTTCTCCCCTTTTTCTGTTTTGTTTCTTTTCTCACTTTCTAATTTTCCTATATTTCGGGTTTCTATTTAGGGCGACAGGCACGCTGCTGGGGGGGTAGGCCGTAGCCTTCTGCAGGGGTGCAGGGTGGGGCGGGTGGGATGGGGTCTCTTTACTGTTCGTTTTTCTTTTAGTTCTATGGCTCTTTTGTATCCCTTTATTGGGACGCTGTGTCTGTGCGTGTCTCCCATGGTGTGATAGCTGGTGGTGATGGGGGATGACTTGCTTGCTTCTACGGTATTGATTGCACATATACCATGACTTGCACGCCCTAACCCCGATAACGGATCTCTCAGTCTTGCGCGCTTTTATCGCTGTGGGGCACGTGCAGCAGCGCGGCGTTCTTTCTTTCCCTCTTTCTAATATTCTTCCCTCCCCCCTTCCCTTCTTTTTCTATTTACTTGGGTTAGTATAAAGGATGAATATAACTAAGCTGCTGCTCTGGTTCCTCTGTTATTTACTAGCACACATTTAGGTGGTCGACGGTTGCGTGATGGGCCACGGTGGGGACTGTTTTGAACTGGGGTGTCTATAAGTTGATTCCTGTTAACCGCGGCTGTTACTCTTTTTATCAATGCCCTTCTGTTTTGATGTTGGAAACGTGGCCCGCCATGGGAACTTAGATGACTGAAAGTTGCAACTGATCCTGCTATACTTCCTATTATATTATAAAATTAACCTTCTTTAATCCTGCTTCCAGCGGTTATATTCAGCTCTTTAATGTTGGATCGCTTGCTTGTACAACGCTGGGCAACTGCCGGGAAATTTCATTATTGTCTCATGTGCTTTCATAATGTGTCGTGGCCGGCCTGATTGGTTGTAGGCCCGTATATGTATGCTTCCAACTGCACAATAAAGGTTTTAAAAAAATAAATAAAATAAAATAAAATAAATGAGACCCTTGAGTTTAGAGTTGGGAAATAAACTCAACAGCACTGCATCAGGGGCACTGGTTTATCACGCTGCCCGCTGTGGTCGACAGTGAGTCAAGAATCTCCATCCAGTATAAGTGGAGCGGAGGCAGGACCAAAGCATGTGAAGCAGGAAAGCATTCAAGAGTGTACAGCGGGGCTATGCCACAGCGGCTCCAGGGTATACAATGTTAATCCGGGCCCAAACATATTTAACCGGGAGCCACACAATACTTTGTAAGGGTTGACGCTAATATTTTAGCCCACTTGGTATCATGCCTAGCCAAGTCCATCTACCACATGGCCCGAGGAGAAGTCCTGGATTGGTTCCTTGTTGGAGGAAGGCTCTGTGTAACCATGGTATTAATGTACATCCTGCAGTGTAAGCGTTTGGTATGCCCCATGGGATAGGCGCAAGGTGACGGATGTGAAATAGAGGCGTCAATGGTTGTCATATAATTTCATATAACATAAGCAATGTCTCAAGGGGTATCGTTTGTAAGGGGGCTCAGTTAATGAGCAAAGTAAATTGTTGTAGAGGGGCATAGGGAAACACAAAGAAGTGGAGTGGAGTGAGACAATAATGTACGGTTGCTTTCCACACATATTTAAGTAATTTATATGGTTAAAACAAAACAAATAATTCCATATACAAATTGCACTGTGTTACATTAAATATCATGTAACCTGTGATAACGTGCAAACGTGCTCGTGAAAAGGTGAATGGCCTAGTGGTGCTGGCCAGTATCGGGTTTACGCAGTTTGGAGTCCTCACAGTTCTTTCTTTGGTACTTGTAGGGTGGAGAAAAGCAGCTCTTTGTAATATCCTATGCCTCCTAGTCCTGACTGCTCAGCCTGCATGAGCGTGAGGTCATAGAATGTTTGGTGTGAGTGCATTCTTTGAATGAGTGATCAGTTAGATTGAGTGGGACTGAGGGGCAGGATGCTGCTCCCGGTGGGGCGCCTTGTACCGTCTTACTTTAACTATTAAATCTACTTAACTACAACTCTGGCTTCTGGTCTACCTATGATGACAGTACTTCTTCAGATACAAAAATGGTGACAATGTTAAAAAGAACCACGTGTGAAGACCCAAGAAATTACAGATGGAACTAAAAGATGATATCGAGAGTCTGAAAAGAAGCCTGAAAATCAAGCCTGCACAACGCCTGAGAAGCCCAGCCGGTGTCTTTTCCAACAGACAGTCCACAGAGGTATGTGTTGGGCTTTGGACATTATGTGGCTCGAGTGGCTTCAAACCTGGCTTTTGATGGACTATCTACTTTGTGCTTGGAAGTCGCTGCTAGTGTCTGGGACCTGTTCATATAGCAAGCGCACCAAAGGTCAGTGGCAGAGTGTGTTGCAGCGAGTGTGGTCTGATTGCACCAGCGGCAGAGTACAGTGCACAGTAATGCACAATAAAAGTGCTGTGATGGCACCAGCGGCTGAGTGTGAACAAAGTTGGTGTTAGTAGTACCGGCTGGAAACATGAAGGAGAATTAGTTTAGCGTGAAGGGAGAATTAGCGTTGAAGGCAAGCTTCTCTTTAAAAGTGTACAAAGCTTGCTGGTTTTGAAGGTAAATCACCCTGCTGTGCATGTGTGTATCTAAGCGTCAGGGAGGATTAGCGCTGAAAGAAGCTCTTCGTTAAAAGTAAACAAAGCCTGCTAGTCTTTGAAAATAAATACAAATCGTTTTATTCATATGGGAAGCTGCTCTAAGATACATGTGTTTTGGTGTGCGGTGATCTGTGTCCAGTTCACTAGTTGGCAGCACAACTTAGATGAGGATGTTACAGAAAGTTAAAGTGTGAATTTTCGTGCTGAACAAAGTTTGACCTTGTTCACCCAATCCTGCGTGTCATATCTGCTGTGAAGCAAGCGGAGTTCTAGTGAGAAGGTTTACAAACATAGACAAGGCACAACACAGAGTAAGTAGACAGCCGATTGATCCCAACCAGCAAAGCTACTTTAATACAAAAATTCAGTAGTAAGTTCTGTTCAGCATACAATCCTCATGACGGTTGTTCCATAAATGCACATTTTGATACAGCTACAGCCGACACGTGTTTCGTCGCTGTTCGCAACTTTTTCAAGTCTGTTGACTAGATCATACATTTGTGTTACAATCAGATCGAGAGATAAAACCGATTTTCTCCTAAAGAACTTTGCTCATTATACTTCAACTATAAATAATGTGCCTGTGCAGAGAAATCCTGCATCTCTTGGCATTGATAAATATACACAAAAGGAAAATAGAAAGTAATTGCCAAACAAAGGATCCCCTGTGATTTATTATGAGAAGAGATGAATAGAACATGAACAAAGAACGTGAACAGAAACACGTAAAAAAGAAAAAGCCAATACAATTGCCCAGAGAGAACACCGGTTTTAGTGATTCTGAAAAAACTGTATTTTACAGTTTTTTCAGAATCACTAAAATGGGTGTTCTCTCTGGGCAATTGTATTGGCTTTTTCTTTTTACCGTTTTTTATTGTTTTTTCAGAATAATGTCATTGTGCATTACATTTTTTGTGTTCTCCCTCGCACGTCATTTATTGTGCGTTATTACATCCTTGCTGTGCATATTTTTTTTCATGTTCCTTTGCAGAGGGAGATGGGTGTGTTGTGGTGATTGGTGGTGTTCTTCAGAGTGTACTGGGTAAGTGTGGTGATTGCATTTTCCCTGTGGTGTTCTTCAGAGTGTACTGGGTAAGTGTGGTGATTGCATTTTCCCTGTGGTGTTCTACAGAGTGTACTGGGTAAGTGTGGTGATTGCATTTTCCCTGAAACATTTGCAATCTGTTTTGATTGCATCCTGCCTGAAAACATGTGGAATCTTTTAAATGTGAATTTACATATTTCATTACCATTCTATATGAAGAATACAATTATTTATGCTATATGTTCTTAAGTGAACTAGAGAGGAATCATTTATCTCTTATCATCTTAGTTGACCTTATTAACTTTAATATCCTAGAATGCTATTTGATTTTTGTTGTGAACTAAGAATGCATTTACCTATCTAATATGATTTTTGTGACCTAATTCAATTTATTTCCAAGGAAAGAAATGTGATTATTTCCTTCACGGTGCTTCTTGTTGTTTTATTGTTTCTAAAGGAAGGAGATATGTTATATCCTATGCTTCCTAGTCCTGGCTGCTCAGCCTGCACGAGTGTGATGTCATAGAATGTTTGGTGTGTGTGTGTGCATTCTTTGAATGAGTAATCAGTTAGATTGAGTGGGGCTGAGAAGCAGGATGCTGCTCCCGGTGGGGCACCTTGTACCATCTTACTTTAACTAATAAATCTACTTAACTACATCTCTGGCTCCTGGTCTACCTATGATGACAGTACTTCTTCAGATACCAAACTCTTCTGCTCCACGGAGGTTAATGAGTCTCGGTAAAGTGCTGGTGGTCCTCCCCGGCTTTTAAAGGCACTGCATCCTACAGAGAGAGTCGACTATGGCGCAATTGTGGCACAATTGTGGGAACCAGCTCCTTCCACAGTTCTTGCTTTTTGTGGCTCTTCAGTTCTTCTTCTTTTAGGTCAGCAGGATCTCCTTTCTTGGTGCCAGGGGCTTCCCTAAATACAGATTTAGGGTATTAGGGAAGTAAGTGTAAGGTAGTAGCCAGTGAGCTACTTACCTCTGGGGTCATTACACCCCCTATATGAACACTTCCTGAGGGAATGTGGGCATAAACCTTGTCTCAGAGTTCCTAAGATTGCCATCACATAGATGGGACACTCCGAAATGTCGTATTCACTTCAGGTACTCCACCTTAGAGGTGGAGCTAGCCTGAAGGTGAACACGCCTCTCTGACTACTCATTTTCCCAACTGTCCGGGCACCAATTGGGCCCTGGACATGGGAGGGTGGGCATCCTCTCCTGTGAGGGAAGCCAGATTTGCATACCAAAGGCAGTGGGCTCTTTGAAGCTCCCTGCCTTGGAATGCTAATTCTCGGGCCATCCTGGGGGAGGGGTGTAAACAACCTCTGCCCGAGCAGGCTTTGTTCCTGACCCCTGAGAACAAAGGGGGTCAGAAACTCGTCTGTGGTGGCAAGCTAGCTAGGACAAGTCAGTACGCACACCAGTAGTTAGTAGGTTTTCAGGGAGCACCTCTAAGGTGCTCTCTGGGTACATTTATTAATAAATCCATGACTGGAATCAGTGTGGGCTTATTAATACAAGATGTTTAAAATATATATATTTGAATACATAGAAAATTATATCAGCAGAGCATTATTTGTTCACTGCAATGCAAGTATTTCCCACCTACCCCATCTTCTTCCCTCCCCTCTTGTGATGGGTCTTAGCTGCAGGAGTCTACCTACAGACATCATATCCTAGGGCACTTGTACTGTATGTCATTCCCCCTATCTGCCCCCACCCCCTCCCCATATGTGTTTTGCATCCAGGGAATAAACGTGTTAAACTGTCTAATCGCCTATGACCTCAAATGTCCCAGGCCCCCAGATGCTCTTATATTTCTTCACACAGGATCTATCTCTATAGACCTCTTTTTCAACAGTTTTACAGCATGCCTTGCACTATTCCCAGGTTCAGAAGATTGTATATGTGTCACATCCCCATTTCTGTGCTATGTCTCTTTTGGCTGCCATAAATTTCATATTCAAAGGTTTTCTGGTACCTGGTGAAGTCTGAGGAATTCCCACATGCCCAACAGGGCCCTCCGGGTGATAAGGCGAGGGCCTCTCTCACTGGCCTCTCCAGAGATTTGAACACCTGTCCTAAAATGGCACCCTGCATGGCAGTGCTAACAGGTATAACAAAAAGGAATAACCTTGTAGAGTCCCATACTTCAAGTGTACTGAGGCCTACTTTATCCCACCCTGAGAAGCCCTGAAGAGTAGCCACCCGTTTTAGTCTAGTGCCCTCCCAGAGGTGTGCACCTGGTGTGAGTCTATTGTCTCACTTAATCTTTCTCAAGAGGCAGTCCTATGTGTCCCGCACGGTGATCGTAGCCAGACATGCTTGTTTATGTAGACGGCCACCATATAGCACATTCAAACAAGTATGATCTCCCAACTCCCATCCGTCCGCCTGTATGGCCAGATCATCTCTTTCAGAATATACCCAGTCATTCACTACTGCAACCTGCGCTGCTTGAAAGTACTTCTGCAGTTTTGGTAATGCAATACCTCCCATCATATTTAGCTCACTGCAGGGGTCTGTAAGGCAATACAGGGTTGTCCCACCCCGCAAAGCAGCATCCTCAGTAAGTTATCTATGCGCGTGAAAAGTGTCTTTGGTCATTTAAATGGGCAATCCTGCAAAACGTACAGCAATGTTTGATGCCCCTTTCTTCTCTTTGAAGTAGTGGCTCAAGATTACCTTGAGCATGAGAACCTGTGTCTCTAGTAAGCTATATTCCCAGGTACTTAAAACTTTGAGGCTCTACCCCTTAATGGCAAGGGCAACAGGCCATTTTGTCTCTGTCCCCTCCTTAGGAAACAGAAATGACTTCTCGCAATTATTGGCAAGTCCTGAGACCTCTCCAAATATATAGAATATTTCATGAATTTGGGCAAACAATTGATCTGTGCAGTCAGGGAAAGCAAGATGTCGTCTGCATATAATGATATACGTTCTTCCCATTTCGAGGTTACCGTCCAGCCTCACATCCGGGCATCCACCATCATGAGGTTCATTAGTGGCTCCACTTTGAGGGAAAAGCATCTGGGAGAGAGTGCATCCCTGTCTCATTCCCCTCCCAATAGAGAAACTCTCAGAGATGCAGCCATTAATCTTTATTCTGGCACAAGGGTTCTGGTATAATAGTCTAAGTGATGTAACCGGGTCGAAATCCCTTTCTGTCAAGGAGCAGATAAGGGCATTCGAACAAATCAACTGCCTTGTTGGCATCCAAGCACAACACTGCCCAGGGTTCAACCCCATTGTCTGTTTTCACTATAACATTATGGAGGCGCCGCAAACTAGGCATGGTCGAGCGGCAGGGCATAAAACCTGTCTGGTCAGAATGGAGCAGATCAGTCACCACTGTGTGAAGACTGTTAGCCAATACTTTGGCCAGATAGTTGGTATCCGCATTAAGCAGCAACATTGGCCTATATGAATCACATAGCTGTGCCTGCATCCCCGCCTTGGGTTTAGGCATAGTGGTGGCTAGTTGCAAATCTTGCAGCAAGGGCCTTTGCTGGAGAGCATCTTTAAATGTCCAGAGCATCAGCCTAATCACCCTGCCTGCCATTTTGCGAAACAATTCTACAGGCAGTCCGCTGGGGCCTTCCCAGCCTGCATCTGGGTCAACGCTCCTGCTATTTCTGTCTCAGATGACCGCTTCCAGCCTCTCCCTCTGTTCCAGGGTCAGGGTCCTAACTGAGCAGTGTAAAAAGCAGCAATATATGTCTCAAAGACTTTTGTGATCTGTTTACTGCCCCTAATCACCCTTCCCATTTCCAGCTGCCGCTCCCTAACGTGCGTGAGTTCCTTTTCCCTTCTACTTATCCAAGACAACAATTTGCATGCTTTGTCTCCGGCTAATAATGACGTTTTTACTTCGTGGTGTGAAGCTTCCCTATATTCTGTGCGTTTATTTTCTACCTTCTGTACCAGGGACACGGTCGGGTGGGAGATACATTGACTGTCAATGTCCACAATCTCCTGCTGTAGTTGCTGCATGTGGACCCTCTTGCCCCTTCACATCACCCGCAATCAACTCCTCTCTAAGTGTGGCCATGTATCCTCCCACACTACACTGCACTCTTCACTGATCCCTCATTTTACGAAAACATAACTCATAGCCTTATCCAGTGCCTTCACTACCAATGTATTGGCCAGCCTCCAGGTGGCCATCCTCCAACCCCTGGGCTCTCGGTTCTTCCCATTGGTTATGCTGACTTGTAGAGGAACATGGTACCAGATCCCCCTTGCCAAAATTTGGTGCAGGAGAAGCCGCCTATGGTATCTGTAGGTGTCAGGATATATTCTAGTCTAGAGGACATAGTATGGGAATGCGAGTAAAAGGAGAAGGCCCGCTCTTGTCCATGAAGGGCCCTTCAGAAACCAGTTAGTCCAAAGGCCTGCTCAAAACCACCTAATTACCGGATCGTGGCCTCCCCCTCCAGCTTGGCACTCATTCTGTCTAGATGTGTATCATGCACTAGATTGAAGTCTGCCCCTATATTTGTAAATGCCATTGGCAAGCCCGCCAGCAACTATCCCAATTTCTGCAGCGTTTATGTTTGAAGACCTGGGAGCACATAGACATTCAGAAGAATCGCCTTCTCTCTCTCCCATTCACCCTGCACAGCCGTTTAGTAGCCCGCCGCATCAGACCAGTGTGGAGTATGTGGAAGGGGAGAGATTTCTTAAGGAGGATAATTACCCTCTTTAACCTGATAAGTATTGTGCCACCTAGGCCATTAACATTCCATGAGACCAGGGTCAAACCCTACGTTTCAGCCAGAGCCATTTAAGACGGGTACATGCTCCGATCCTGCACTGATAGGGTGTGTACTGCATCTGTTTCATGTGTGAGTGGTGTAGTTCCCATTCCTGCATAACAATTAGAAAACTTCCCCATAGCTCCCCTTCCCTACTTTACCGTTGTGTCATCTGGAACATGACCACCCCCCATTTTACGGTATGTGTGATCACGCATAAGCGACTAAAAATACAATGCACTGTTCATTGGGGTTACCTCTACGGGCTTTATATAAGTTCTAACAATTGCACCACTCCGTGGACGCTTACCCCTTTCCGGTTCACTGTGTGACTGGTGTAGACTTGTAAAGATATCAGGCCCTTGGCACAAGTACTCGGCTGATGGTCCCCGGCTCTCGCACCCATCTCCCAAAAAGTTTGCTCACACTTCCAATGCATGAGCACCCGTTAGGCTCAGACAATAGGGTCCCAAGACACCTTGGTGATCACTGGAAGCTGCTCCCCCATGATTTCCGTCCCAGAACCCGCAGAATCTATCTTTCCTATCCCGTAGTTCAAGTAGGATGAGCAACTGGCATTGTTGCAAATTCAGGACCGTGAGTGTAAAAATTCAGGACAAAGGGTCACAATTCAGAACACAAATTCAGGACAGAAGGGGGATGGGAGCACACTGCTTCACCTCCCAGCACAGTTCGCCCCTTTGCATCCTGGTAAATGCAGTTCAATTTAAATGCTTACTTGAAATTTTGCAGAGTGTTTCACTAAAGTTGGTGCAGGCTGGTGCTGTTAATCTCTAGACACATGTGTTTCTGGATTGTATCCTTCATCAGTAGACAGTAGAGATAAAACAAAATTCTTCTGGGGTTTGCTGAGAAAGCTGCCACAATCCTCTTAGGTCTCTGTACCTCTCTCTGGGGCACAGGTGCATCTCCAAGAGCTCGTCAGCACAGTGGCTCAAGGGAGCCTTTTTAAACAGAAGGGGGATGGGAGCACACTGCTTCACCTCCCAGCACAGTTCGCCCCTTTGCATCCTGGTAAATGCAGTTCAATTTAAATGCTTACTTGAAATTCTGCAGAGTGTTTCACCAAAGTTGGTGCAGGCTAGTGCTGTTAATCTCTAGACACATGTGTTTCTGGATTATATACTTCATCAGTAGAGATAAAACTAAATTCTTCTGGGGTTTGCTGAGAAAGCTGCCACAATCCTCTTAGGTATCTGTACCTCTCCCTGGCGCACAGGTGCATCTCCAAGAGCTCGTCAGCACAGTGGCTCAAGGGAGCCTTTTTAAACAGAAGGGGGATGGGAGCACACTGCTTCACCCCCCAGCACAGCTGGGACTGTGAGGCAGTGTGCGCCCAATCCCCATTCTGTCACAAATTCAGGACAGGATGTCAAAATTCAGGACAAAACTTCAGGACTTCAGGACAATTGGATAAGTTTGACAGACACATCAGAGGTCGCGCAATAGTATATAAGTAAGCCCAGCCATATCCAAACATATTCAACCATTTGCAAACCTATCCATCATGTATCCTTCCATCTATCATTTCACTCATCCATCCCTTCATTCATCCTTTCACTCATCCATCCATTATCCATCCATCCACCCTTTCACCCTATCCATCTGTACACTCATCCATCCACTCTTCCACCCATCCATCCATTCACTCATCCATCCAGCCATTTACCCTTTCACCCATCCAGCCATCCTTTCACCTACTCATCTATCCACTCAGTCACTCATCCTTCCACCCATCCACCCTATCAGTCATCCATCCATCCATCCTCCCTTTCTCTCTCCATCGACCCTTTCACTTAGCAATCCTTCCTTCCATCCATCCATCCACCCACCCATCCATCTACTCATCCACTCATGAATCCATCCAGTGACCCTATCACTCATCCATCCTTTCTCTCATCCATTTATCCTTTCAATCCTGCTCTCATCTATTCATCCTTTTGTCCATGTACCCTCCATTTCACTCAGTCATCCATCCTTACATCCACCCTTTCACTCATCCCTCCATCTATTCAGCCTTGCACTTAAAAATTCATCAATCCATCCATCATTTCACTCATCCATCCACCCACTCACTCATCATCCACCTTTTCACTCATCCATCCTTTCACTCATCTATCCACCCTTTTACCCATCTATCCACCCTTTTACCCATCCAGCTACCCTTCCACCCATACATCCAGCTATTTACCTTTTCTCTCTTCCATCCTTCCACTCACTCATCAATCCATCCTCTCTCATTATCCATCTATTCAATCTTTCATTCATTCATTCGCCCTTTCACGAATTCATCCAGCTATCCACTCATCCCTTCACTTACTCACTCATCCACCTTTTCATATTAATTTTGAGCTGAGCCTTTTTGAGAAGAGGCCCATCAAGAACTTCACCCTCGCTGCAGGAGCCATTCCAGGACTGGGACAGAAGCCACCCAGGGCAGAGACAGGATCCACCACTGGGAGAGACAGAAGCCATCACAGGCAGCGGGGTGGGATGGGGGAACAGGAGTTATCACTGAGGGGGATGAGGGGGCGCAGGAGCCATCACAGTAGGGGGAAGAGAATCCACCAGGGTGGGCATGCAGTATTCTAGTATCATCTTGGTCTCTTCCAGGGTGGGGTAGGGCCCCTCACTCCCTCCTGGAGAAGACAACGAGAAGACAGGCTCTCTTTCCAAAATGTTAGTTTTGCTATCCCCAGTGCTTAATTTGTGCCTGTGCTCTCCGGTGCTTAGCACCGGCACTTATTTCTCAGTGCCGGGTCTAGATTCCATGTTGACTCACTTAAGTTCACACGGGTCTTCCCGGTGAACGCTGTAAAATATTTCAAATTGAATGCAGCATGCTTCATTACGAGGCCCATTCAGCCTCTCTGGGGAGGGACTGCCTGAGAGCACACAGTGGAGCAGTTCCTGCGGATGCTCCTACGTAAGGCTGATGATGTTTTTTTTTTGTTTTTTTTTATTTATTGATTTTGCTAATAAAATACATAACAATGGTCACATCTGTAACAATCACATGATGCATATCATATTGAGAGATCCATACTCCTCAGTATCCTATATCACATGGGTGCGCAATCACAAAAACAGAACAGTAGCTTGCCAAACATTCAAATCATAGACTCAGTGGTTCGTCTTAAGCAAATCCGGATGCTCTCGCAAATAAACTGTAAGGGGTTCCCAAATATCGGAGGGTTTGAAAGCAGTTCTTCCGCGTACATTAAAAAATTGTCTCTGCAGTATATTGCATCCAGTATCCAATCTTCCAATGCAGGGACCCCTCTACTATCCCAGTACACCGCCACTCTCCGCTTGGCAAGTAGCAACATTATTGACACCAGTTTCTTCTTCATAGACCGCAAAGGTATATCAAGGCCTAGTAGACAAAGTTGTGGCGTGCAGGACAACTTGCAAGATACTATCAAACCTAAGTGACTAATCACATTTTCCCAATATTTCTTCACCTTCCCACGACACCATGCGAGATGTGCAAAATCTGCCCGATCTGTCCCGCATCTTTTACAGTAAGCATTGTCCCTCAAACCACATTTACATAGTTTGGCTGGGGTATGGTATGTTTGGTGTATATATTTATAATGAATTAGACGAAGGTTGCCATTAGGTGTGAGCAATGTAATCAGCGTGCAACAAGCAGCCCAGTCTTCGGCTGTGAGAGGGGTATCTAACAATTTATTCCATTGGTCATGGGCTTTCTGTGTGTCAGCTCCGATTTCTATTTGCACCAACCTGTACAGTCGTGAGATTATATGCAGGTGAGTGGTTGTAGTTATCAGGGTTTGTAGTGTATGTAGGGTAGGAGGTTCGGTAGGGAAGGAGGGATATAATACCCGGACTGCAGCTCTCAATCTATGATACGAGAACCGAAAGAGCAGAGATTGATTACTGACGTATGACAGATCATCCGGAGTTATGATGAAAGTGCCATTAGGGTACAGGTCGCCCATTTGAGTGATGCCTACTTGTTCTAGCAGTGACTGTTGTTTTTCTCCAGCGTTACAGATAACTCGGGATGATTAGCTAGTGGAAAATTGGGGGCATATATTGGTGTTTTGTTAGCTAATTGACTCATTCATTGAGAGGTGGTTCTTATCGTATTTATCTCCTGCGGAGACAGATGGGGACGCCTATGCGTGAGTATGCTAGGTAGTGGTATGGGGTATGCGTCACCATCTTCCACCGCAAGATGTGGCAGATATTTCACTGGGTGGTACCAGTAATATGCGTAGTGTGCCTGGGCACATAAATAATATAGATAAACATCAGGCACCGCAAACCCGCCCGCGCTGTAAGGGAGGGATAGCGTTTGGAGGCTCACTCGGGCTTGTTTACCGGCCCATAACAAGTTAATGAGATTTGTGCGGATTCTGGTAAATATTGCAGACGGAGGTGTTATAGGTATATTAATAAAGAAGTACAACAACTTAGGTAGTAGTACCATTTTAATTAGGGCTATGCGATCAGCCAATGAGAGAGGGAGTGTAATCCTTCTATCTATCTGCGTTTCTATGCGGTCAATTACAACTCCATAATTATGTCTAAGTACAAGGTCAGAATCCTCATGCACCCAGATCCCAAGGTACTTAATGGGTTCTTCCTGCCAGACTAGGGGGAAGTCCATTTGTGGGGCTTTTGTGCTCCCAGTCAGAGGTATCACAGCGGATTTACTCCAGTTTATTTGCAATCCCGACTTTCGCCCAAACTTTACGTACTCACTCAACAGCGGTGACAAGTTGTCCTCGGGGTCCCGGAGATATAAAACCATATCATCGGCATACAGTGATATACTAATAGGCTGTAGACAAAATCTCAGTGCTGTGTGTGCATAGTTCTGCCGTATTTTACAGGCAAGAGGTTCTAACGCAATTGAGAACAGGAGGGGGAACAATGGGCAGCCTTGCCTGGTGCCTCGTTGTATAGGTATGCTATCCGATATTTACCTTTTTACTTTAATACGTGCGGTAGGTTTGGTGTATAAAAGGGTAATCCAATTAATAAGCATCAGGGGCAATCCGATTCATCACAATATCATGAACATATAGGCCCATTCAACGGAATCGAAGGCCTTGGTGGCATCTAAAAGGACCGCAACCGCCTGTAGGTCTGGGTTCAACTGGTGCAAGAGGGCAAATATTGTACGCAAATTTTATGTGGTAGATCTGTCAGGAATAAAGCCTGACTGATCGGGGAGGATTATCGAGGACATGAGTAGCTGTAGTCTTGTGGCAATCATTTTTTCCAGTATTTTGACATCCGTATTTATTAACGATAGCGGTCAGTAGGAGTCCGCCTTTGTGGGACATTTGTCTGGTTTTAACAGCACCACTTTAAGCTCCTCACACAGTGTCTGAGGAAGGATCTTATTGTTATAGGCCTCATCATACATTCCAAGGAGATGTGGTACCAGCAGTTCTGAATATGCTTTATAGAATTCCACGGTGAACCCATCAGGGCCAGGCGCTTTACCATTCAGCAATGTTTTTATAGCCAGTTGTGTTTCCTCCTCCGTTCTTGGCTGCGCCTGGTATTCACGATGGGAATCTGATAGCCATACCAATGCTATGTCTTCTATGTACTGCAAGATCTTAGGTTCAGTGGCTGTATGTTGTGTGGTATAAAATTCACTGTACGTTTCCACAAATGTGGCCAATATCCTCTGAGTGTAATAGTGCATTTGTCCTGCGTCCTCCTCTATTTGCGTAACAGAGTGCTGTTTATGTTCGGTGTGTATTTTCTGTGCTAGTATGCGTCCTGGTCGACCCCCTTCACCTAGTTTGCGCGCTGTGTGACATTGGGATGTGTATTTTATTTCATCATCTGCTAGGTCGTTATATCGATTTACCTCAGCACGTAGGTTACTTAACGTGGTGGCACTATGGGTGGCATCATATTCAGCTTCCAGTAAATGTATACAATCCTCCCAGTTTTTTAACTGCGTTCTTATATCTTTTAAAATTCCGACAGTCGTACTTATACAAACCCCTCTTAGTGTTGCTTATATGCTTCCCATAAGATACCCGCGCTGTCTACAGATTGGGCATTGTCTGCATAAAAGTCTTCTATTGCTGTGTGTATCGCTTCCCTGTAGAGGGGATCTAAAGAGCAGTGGCATTGAAGCGCCATACAAAGGGAGGGGGTGTGTACGTGGGAATGTGTAGAGATAAGGTGACAGGTTTATGGTCCGATAGTATTTTGGGAAGATGTGCAATTTCCGTAGCCCAGGTAAACGCACAATCCGTTAAGAGCCGATAATCTAGCCTAGACCAACTGTTATGTACCGTGGAGGAGTGAGTGCTCTCTTGCGCAGTGGGATGTCTTTCTCGCCATACATCATGGAATCGGAATTCCACCATACCATTAAGAATAATCGAGGCTGCACGCTTGTGGTGTTCAGTGGTATTGTAAGACCTATCTAGTTGAGCGTCTAGTGCTACGTTCAGGTCTCCCCCCTCATATTAAATTCATCGGTGGCAGATCTCGCACTTTGCTAAAAGGGTCATGAAAAAATCCGGGTTGTCAATATTCGGCCCATATACATTCACAATACCCACCTAAGTGCCCCTGAGTACGCCTGTGATGATAACATATCTTCCCTGCAGATCAATGTACATTTGATCTAAAGTAAATTGAGTACCTGTACGTATAATGGTCGACACCCCCGTGCATATGACAAGTATGTTGCCGATATTGTGTGTTCGGCCCATCTGTAACCTAGTTTCCCTGCTTTACAGGGGAGCTGGTGTGTCTCTTGTAGGAGTGCTATATCAATTGAGTGTCTGTCTAAATATGCAAAGGTCTGTCTAATTTTTTTGAGGCTGTTTAGGCCACAGACGTTCCACGTCATGAATTTCAAGGGTTTAGCAGTAGCCATACTAACGTGTCCTGGAAATAATAGCCATGGTCGGCTGGCATATAGCCTTGCCGAGCAATCTATGTTCAGCGTAATATATGCATGTCATGTGTACTGTGAATATTTGCGTGCACTCATGGACCCTCAAACACAGGAGATCAGTGACCTTTAACAGCGTGACTACCCATCCCACCCCTCACCCACTTCGCCATCCCAATCATGACAAAGCCCATGCCCTGAACCTGTTAACCAAAAAAGGAATAACCCACTTCCTTACAACTTTCCTAGTTCTGGATATTCCACTAGAAGGGATCAAACAGTGTGGTTCACTCAGGGGGGGGGGGGGCGTCAGTAGCTCGCTAACAACCCCAGCGGGCGTATGGCTGGGAGATCAAGCCTGTACCACAGTAAAACGTGGTTACATATAACAGAGGTGTCATAAGCAACTATTTGCAGTGCTCATAGAGAATTGTTCAAAGCGTATCTATGGGAACAAAGATCACAGCGACTTCATATACATTCTTACTTACAGTTGCAGACTGTCAATAACGGAATGCAAGAGTGATAGGGTAAGCAGACCTATTAGAAGGTGCGCCATGCAACCCCACAACAGAATATCGTATATCCATGAATTAAGTTACTTATTCCGCATCAGATGGGGGTCCTTTCAGCATGATATCCACGTGGGGATTTATGCCATAGGATGTGTGGATGATTTTGTTAAAGGAACTTGAGCGCTTCTTGTGGAGAATTACAAATCGTGCTTTTCTCGTCAATCATGATTTTTAAGTGAGCTGGGTAGAGCATAGCGTAGGGAATGTTGTTGTCTTTTAGTTTCTTTTTCACTTCCATGAACAGTTTCCTTGCCTCTTGGACTTGTGATGTAAAGGCTGGATAAATAGAGATATTCATTCTGTCATGATTAATTGCTCTCAATTCCTGGGCCTTTCGGAGCGCCGCATCCCGGTGTCTATAATTTAGAATTTTGGCAAGTATAGGCCGGGCCTTGCCCCAGGTGCAGGTAATGGTGCAAGAGAGTGGTGCGCACGCTCCACAATAAAGACTGAAGAAAAGGTATTCTTACTAAGTATTGTGGATAGCAGATTCTCAATATATTTCTCCATGTTTCCGGTCTGCGTTGTTTCTGCAATACCCATAATGCGCAGGTTGCAGCGTCGCCACCTCGCCTCCAAATCCTCTGTTTTAGCCCGAAGGCCTTGTCAACCTTGTTGTGTTTCAGCTTGAGTTGTTGTGCAGCGTCTTCGGCGTTAGAGATACGGTGTTCCTCCATATCTATACGTTCCGTTTGTTTATCCAGCTGCTCTGACATGCGGTCAACACGGTATGCAAGTGAGTCTATCTTTCCATCAATGTTGGAGAGGGTGGATTGTATTGTCGTGAACATTGCTTGTGCTTCCGCTGCTGGTTGTGGGGCAGAGGCAAGCGCGTTTGTCTGGCCCTGATTGGGCGGGTCGGCGGACATCTCTGGGGATTTCCGTTGATGATCGAATTGCAGCTTGGATTGAGTTTTGTCCGGCTTTCCCATGTCTGTCACCTGAGGGAAGCGGTAGTGGGGCACTACAGCCGGGTCTAATCCGCTCTTGCGCAGTCTAGCAGCCTCTGTTATAAGCCAATGTAGGCCACGCTGTTGAGAAGTGGAGCACAGATTGAGCATTAATGCAGATCGGAGCTCATAGATCGGCGGGCATCGCAGGGTTAGCCGTATCTGAGCAATGTGCAATCCGCCGATCGGGTCTGTGTGGGAATGAGACCAGCCACCAGCCGCCTGACCCGTCCAATGATCCTCCACAATCAGCAGTCTGTCCGTCAACCACACTTTGAGGGGCACACAAATGTCGGTGCAGTGGTCAATAGTGCCTGTCGCAGTTGAGTCAGGCCCACAGCCTAGGAGCAGGGCTATCTCCTCAAGCGGCCTGATAGTAGATGGGGAGGTGGCGTAGCACAGGCAGGTATCGCAAGCTGGGCATCATGGACAATGGTTCCAGTGATCGCCACACCGCTAACGTCTTTGCCCCTTCCGCCATCCTATTCAGTTCTGGGGCAGCAGGTGATGCCAGATAAGATCTCCGCTAAGGGGGCCCTGTGGGCACCCCGTGGGCCGCGTCTGCAGGCAGGCACACCACCGCCGGAACTTTGCCACCGCGATACGCCGCAGAGGCCATCACCTCAGCTGATGTTGGTCAGTAGTCACACAGCGGCAGCACGTAAGTTAAAAGCCGTAGGGAAGGTGGCAGTCTCACTCGCGCTCCCTGTCACGGGTCTCCCAGCGCATCGCGATCCCCACCATCGCGGCACCTCCACCAGGCCTACCTCGTACTTCTGAAGCCCTGGACTTGCGTATTGTTTACGTGGTGACGCACGTCGAGATGGTTCTCCACTCGGCACCCGCCGTGGATGATTTCAATGCTTTGGCGATGTTTAAGTGCACAATGAACCCTCACATTATGCTGTATGCACTCCCTGCTAAGTAGTTGCTTCGTTTTTCGCCGGCATCAGACAGCTTGACACCCAGGATATGTTAAGGATAGTGGCTTGATCAGGAGAGCTCGCCTACAATGCAGCCATATCCCAACGTGGCTAGCTCCGCCCCCTATGTAAGGCTGATGATTGAACATAATTCTCCCCAGCTGTAAACATGTCCCTCGCCTGCTGCTGCAGAAGGTCAAAACGTGTTAGGTCATAGAAAACATAGCTGTACTGTGAGTGGACACAAGTGTGTTTTATGAAGGTAAAAGGAAATAATGAAACATGTGAACCGAACTCTTTAAATTGTTGGCAAAATTGTTCAGGTTACTGCCATCTGTGTGTTCTTGAATGGGATAACCTTGATAGCTTAGTCAAAAGCGTGATCTTTTGCAGTAGGTTGTCTATGTTCACAGTTGTTACAATTTATAAAAAATGACGAAACTTAGCCACACCCAGCCAAACACACTAACGCATATGCCTAGCAATATAGGGGTAGAGCATGTGGTAAAACATTTAGAGCTGCCAAATTTGGGACTGTTCTACCCGTGCCTAAAAAAGCCAAGCAATTTAAATATATGACGATCGTTAATGAATGGAGATTGCTCCCATCAAAAAAACATTTCTAAAAGGCACTAACGCAATCTTAAATAAAAAATAACACAGCCTCAAAATAAAACAGGACCGATTGTAATAATTCCATTTCAACCAAAAAAATTAGGTCGGCAAACACATGCTATAATGGTAACCAGTGGAGTAATATTGTGCTTGGTACCTGCTTTCGGGGAGGAATTAACATTAAAAGAGTCATGACAAATGCATGCCATAAACAAATAGGAAGAATGAATAGGAGAGTGAAAATGGAGCCACCAAATTGCAAGCCTATGGGCAGACTGCAAGCCCACAGAGTGAATACAGCATGTTTTGTAGAGACAGCGCATGCCTTGCCTAGGCTCAACCTAAAAATAGAGCATAATTAAAATAATTATTTGACACCAAAATTACAAAAATCTAATTAGTTGAACCAGTGATATGCAATTGTAAAGGTTTTGTCATAATCAAGCTCTAAGAAGCAAAAAGCGCCACCCAAGGTTATCTGGTCACCGGAGTTCCGATCCAGGTCACAAGTTCAAGCCAACAGCGATGGAGTGCGGGCTAGATACAGGTCTGAGTTCAGTCTACTGAAAAGTACCTTATCGCCTGGCTGTTGAGATGTGAACTCCTTGTGCTGAGCTATGCGGGCTGACGTTGTGGAGTCATTGACGATAACCTGCGATGCAAAGTTCGACGTCAAGATTCATTGCGCAGCAACATAATCGATGATCACCGACGAGAGCTGCCATGTGAGGTCTTGCATCGTCGTCAAGGAATCCAGTGGGGCTTGCGGAGACTTGAATTGTGATTCCTCGGCACAGGGGATAGAATGCATCATGGTGGGCCAGTGTCGGCATCGGGCTACGTTTACATTGAAGGATTCGCCTGGGCTTCTGAGTTCTTGTGCTGAGATGCTTCAGCCACCTGAATGAGCTATGTCATGCAGGGTCGGAGTTAATGGCTTGCTGCGTCGTGCTGCATCAAGATATGTGGAGATACTTTGACACTGAAGAAGCCTGTTATGTCCCTGTGGCTTGAACAAGGTGCCAGCCAACTGACCCTTGGAGATTCCTTGGAATCCTGAGTCCACAAAGGCCGGCTGGAATCAGCAGGGCAGCTTATATCAGCAGAAGAGTCCTGGTGCAGCAGGAGCAAGTGTTGGGCACCAAAGAAGTCCTTAGCAAGCAAGGAGGTCAACAGCGCACACTTCACAGCTGGGAAGTCCTTCTTCAAAGGTCCAGAAGCGATATGCAGAGTTGGATTTGAAGGTCCACTATGTATACCTGGTGCAGACTTTGAAGTGGGAGAAGCTTCTAGATCCCTCCCCCCACAGAGGTGTCTGGAATTTCCTGTCTCCGAGCCCTGGTCCCACCTTGTCTGAAGGCACACAAGAGTAGTGTAAAACCCTTTGTGAGTGCACTGAGGCAGAGCCTTTGTGATGTGCAAGCGTGGCAGGTGACAGCTCTTCACCCTCATACTGGCAGAGATGGCCCATCCTGCTGACACCTGTCACCTATTCCCCCTTTGTCTCTCTATCTGGTAGTAATACACAAAGATAGATCAACTGTCAGCTACACCTAGTCATATGAGCCAAATGGTTAGGACAAGAAAATGGCAACTTTCTTAAAGTCAAGAAACACCAAAGGGCCTTGACTCTAATCAGTAAGGCTGAGTCACTATAACAACAAAACAGAACAATTGCCAATACTGAGCCTCACTCCTTAGAATATTTAATATCTAGACCCAAAGAAACTAAACATATAGGTCCACACTTGTAAAGTGCCATTAGTCATTTATTTGGCAGAAAGCTTATTAATTGCTTATTAAACCACATTCCATCTAGGTACAGAATCAATATTTACAACAACACAGCCTTCAAAATAATAAAGACACCCGAAACACACTCAATACAACACTTCAAACACTCCTTCAAACATACTCAGCCAACAATTACACACTATCCTCACAACATCCAAACGCCACAGTTGGTCGGACCTTATCAAGCACACAACTAGCATCAATTTTTAAGGTGGCCACCAACCAAAGGGGCTCACTCTCACACCAGAGGTCAAACAACCCAGTAGTTCTTCATCCAATCTCAAATCGGCGCACAACTTAATCAAGGTTGTCACGATCAACAAAGTACAGTACTTAATTACAGTGCACCAATGGAACAAATATAGATAGGTTTGTTCCCTATTCCTTCTACTCCATTTCCTTTAAAATAGGTTTGTGAAAGAGATTGATCAGGAAAAATTACAAAGCTTTGTGTAATTTTTTCTAGTTTTTATTACTAATTGGACCATTTAAAAAAAAAACAAGCATTTATAATGCAATAGGTCTCGCAGTGACATTGTTTTGAGTAAATGGCCTTGTAAATGACATTGTTTATTATATTGTTTATGTTGTGTAAAATTTAATAAAATGATTGTAATGTAAAATGCAAAATAGTGTTAAAATTTGTAAATGGAAAAGTTATTAATTGCATTCATATGAGTGCGAGCTAAAGGCTTTGTAAATGTTAATGGCTTGTGTCAATGTGAGTTTTGTTAAGCAAAATAAATATAATGTATTTGTAATGCTAATAGGATAAAGTTACTGCCGGTGCTCAGCACCGGTGAGGCCCGGCCCACCTAAAGCCCTGCCCCCATGCATACAACTCCCCCACTGCATTGTCGTTTCCTATGCTGCTCTCAGATTTCAACAGCTGTGTACCCCGTCACACAATTAACACTAGCACATATACTAGCATTGCTCTGCAGAGAAGCCAAGGATTGAATGTGCTTGTAGTCTTCACACCTGATGGCCCACTGAGAGAAACCACGGTGCCTTGAGCCTCAGCTTCAGATATTTCAATTGTGCCCGGTCGTGAATACTCACCCACAGACTGAATTTGTCAAGACACCTGGAGGCGAACCCCTACCATCCCAAGTTAATCACACTTTAAAAATTACTAGGTTACCAGTCCAGCTTACGCAGAGAACTGCAAGATCAATCTGGAAAGGTGCACATAGAGACAGGGACACACGCAGACCTCCACTTCACATGGAGACAGGGACACACGCAGACCTCCACTTCACATAGAGACAGGTACACACGTAGACCTCCACTTCAGACAGACAGGGACACACGCAGACCTCCACTTCACATAGAGACAGGGACAAACGCAGACCTCCACTTCAGACAGACAGGGACACACGCAGACCTCCACTTCACAGAGACAGGGACACATGCAGACCTCCACTTCAGACAGACAGGGGCACACGCAGACCTCCACTTAACATAGAGACAGGGTCACACATAGACCTCCACTTCACATAGAGACAGGGACACACGCAGGCCTCCACTTCACATAGAGACAGGGACAAACGTAGACCTCCACTTCAGACAGACAGGGACACACGCAGACCTCCACTTCACATAGAGACAGGGACACATGCAGACCTCCACTTCAGACAGACAGGGACACACGCAGACCACCACTTAACATAGAGACAGGGTCACACATTGACCTCCACTTTACATAGAGACAGGGGCACACGCAGACCTCCACTTCACATAGAGACAGGGACACATGCAGACCTCCACTTAACATAGAGACAGGGTCACACATTGACCTCCACTTTACATAGAGACAGGGGCACACGCAGACCTCCACTTCACATAGAGACAGGGACACACGCAGACCTCCACTTCACATAGAGACAGGGACACACGCAGGCCTCCACTTCACATAGAGACAGGGACACACGCAGACCTCTACTTTAGACAGACAGGGGCACTCGCAGACCTCCGTCTTAACATAGAGACAGGGGCACACGCACACCTCCACTTTACATAGAGACAGGGGCACACGCAGACCTCCACTTCACATAGAGACAGGGGCACACGCAGACCTCCACTTTACACAGAGACGGGGCACACGCAGACCTCCACTTTACATAGAGACAGAGACACACGCAGACCTCCACTTCAGACAGACAGGGAAACACGCAGACCTCCACTTCAGACAGACAGGGACACACGCAGACCTCCACTTTACATAGAGACAGGGGCACACGCAGACCTCCACTTTACATAGAGACAGAGACACACGCAGACCTCCACTTCAGACAGACAGGGACACACGCAGACCTCCACTTTACATAGAGACAGGGACACACGCAGACCTCTACTTTAGACAGACAGGGGCACACGTAGACCTCCACTTCACATAGAGACAGGGACACATGCAGACCTCCACTTTAGACAGACAGGGGCACTCGCAGCCCTGAGTACTGAATATGGACACCAACAATATCGTGGCATACTCATATCACAGATAGAATATCCAAAGGTAAGTGGATTTAGGGAAGTATAGCTCTACTATTCCTAATTCCATAGCTACGTACCTTGAAGGCATATACACAGGGTTGATACATTTATGTAGCATTAGGTAAACAATATCTAGACTTAATTACCTGTTTATATTTTATTTTCGTTATTCTGTCCTCATTATCTTGTCCTATTGATATTGTTGACTCGATATTCAGGGGGCACAACCGCAATAAAACCATACAGTTCTGTGTATGGAGCATCCGTTTGAGATGTTCATTCTACAGTAAAAATGTTTAGTATAGCCCTTCCCAACCTCTGTGAGTTAGGTTCAGCCTCTATAAAATACCAAAAATGTTTTAAAAGAATATACAGATCGTTAAAATCTGTCAACTTTTCTCAGGTCCATGCGTGAGTAGGTCATCCAGTCCAGGCTGTTTCTGTGTAATCTGTCACCTCTAATCTGGAATTTATGATGGGAGAAAAAGGACCACAAGAGCCAGAATTCAAAGCAAAAACCTGAACTGAAAGAGCTATTCATTTTAGGAAATCGGTAAACCTTAAGAGATCTGAAATGAGTCATAACAGACATGCTCAATCAGCTGCTGAAACAAGCAAGCTCTGAAGGCAGAATTACTTTTAAATTTAAATATTGGGGGGCGTGGCCAAGATGGCGTAGTGAGCGGATGCGGATCCCGAGTGCTTCTCCGATACGACTAAGCCCGGACCGTCTAAAGCATCGTTTCTCCCCCTGCGACGACATAGCAGGGGTGGGGAACTAATAGAGAACCCCCAGATTGCCTGAGGACCGATGGCGGCAGCGCCCCGAGAGGTGGGGGCTACTCCCGCGTGGCGCTATCTGAAATCGAAGGCGGAGTGCCTGAGGCCCTGGTGCCCGAACGCCACGAGACAGAGGCTCTATGAAGTCGGACTGAGCCTTAGCTGGAAGCGCTGACTCTGTCATGTACGCTCCACGGGATCCGGATGATGATTATGAAGCCCACCTCCAAACGTCACAAACCCTCTGATATATATATCAACAGAGGATTTGACCCATTAGGTGAGGGGTAAATACAAAATAATAAACAGGGAAGGGAAGGACAGGGTCAGCTGGGAAAGGGAAGTACCTGAAACGACAGAACATATAGAGATAAGAACACCGTTCATACAGTACTGTCAATACCCAATGTACTTTCCTACTAGGCTAAATACCTGTGTGGAAAAGCAGGACTCGGAAATAGGTTTTCTCTGATTCCCCTCTTGGTAGTAATGCTTGAGTCCTACATGGAATATACATATATTAAGACCACTATCATATCTACTACTGAAGCAATTGGACCAGGCAAGATACACCTATCCTACCTTTGGTATGAAGTTATGCTTTAGTATAAGGGGTTCCTGAGGTGGGTTTCCACAAATGAAAAAGAATAAATGGACTGAGGGGAAAAAGTATATAAGCACATACGTAGAAACACAGACCACGGTAATGCGTGGGAAGCAAGAACCACAGCACTCCGCTCTGCTCTTCAACTGAACATCAAGTCAACATTAATCGACAGGTACTATAAATGAAGATGTTCAATAAGCAAGAACGGAAGGTTGTTGAATAGTATTATATTAGACCAATACTATAAGAACACAACCTCCTCAAGAATCCACAGTTTTCTCACACGGCAACACGTAGCTGCGACCGCCACCGCGCTCCGCATGTAGGAATAAACCAGTTTGATCACACAGTAACAAAGCGCTTGTTCTGGTTACACGGAGCTGCGACCGCCACCGCGCACCACCTACTAAATGTAGTAAAGAATAATTGATTGTTAACAGAATATCACACAAAGTACAAGAAGACACGGCGGCGTGTGGTGACTTCTACCACTCCGCTCCGCTCTTCACTCTGAATTCAATAACATGAAATATCTTCCGATAATAGATACGAAACGGCAGCGTGTGGCGGAATACCACCACGCTCCGCTCAATGATCACCCAAACAAATGGCAAGGCGCGACAGTTCCTTCACTGCACTCACCACGAAACGGCAACGCGTGGCAGCTACCACAGCGCTCCGCTCGCTGACGGTCTAAGAAGGGCGGGGGGCCGCTCCTACCTGATGCCGAAGATCACAACGATAGCGTCCCAGGCGTTCTACACGAAACAGCAGAGAAGCAACCTCCTTCCTCCGCTCGAGTCCAAACACAGAATAACACGCAACAGGAAGCGTGTCACACAGTCTAAAGTAGCCTCAGCCTAGGCTTCTGGGAAATGTAGTCTTTTCCTGCCTGAATAAGATTACAGTCTTATATTCCTCTCAGCGCTGTAATGCAGGCGCTTAGTTGGACCCTGACAGTATGCCCTCCCTTTCAGCGCCTACTAGGACCAGGCCGCATAGGAAACCTACGATGAAAGGAAGGAATGGCCTCAGGAGCATAGATGTTGGACACAGATTCCCAGGAGTCATCCTCAACCGAATACCCCTTCCACGACACCAGGTACCACAACACACCCCTACGGAACTTCGAATCCTTGATGCTCCGCACCACGTATTCAAAGCCCCCATCACACAACACAGGGGGGGAGCCCTACGTCTATCCGAGAAAGCGGGTTTCAGCAGGTTACAATGGAATACAGGATGAATGCGAAGAGAACCTGGCAGTTTCAGTTTATAGGCCACAGGATTGAGCTTTTTCACCACCACGTAAGGCCCAATGAACTTGGGGTGAAAGATGCTGCGGAGTTTGAATCTGATATTCCTTGTTGAAAGCCACACCTTATCACCCACCGCATACGATGGACCTTGTCTCCTGTGTCTATCTTTGTACTTCTTATACTCTCTCTTATCCTTTATTAAGTGAGACCTGATTTTCTTGTGTATGGCTTGAACCTTACGCATCTGTCCCAGAACAGTAGACTGATTGGCTACGACTTCAGGAATAGTAATGGGAAGGATTTTAGCATCGTACCCATGAGTAGCACAAAATGGAGACACCCCCAGGGAACAGTGCCAAGCGTTGTTATAGGCCACTTCAGCCATCCACAATAACGAAACCCATGAGTCGTGAGCATCCGCAGCGTAACACCGGAGATATTTCTTCAGGGTTTGGTTCAACCTTTCCGTTTGTCTGTCTGTTTGCGGATGGAAGCTGGTAGAAAGAGAGGAATGAATACCCAGGGCCTGACACCAGAACTTCCAAAACCTGGCGATGAACTGCGGACCCCGATCGGATATGATGACTTCGGGTACTCCGTGTAGCCTGATGACGTTGGTCAACAGTAATTGCGCTGTCTGTCCTGCCGTAGGCAGATTCACGCAGGGAATAAAATGACCCAATTTGGAGAGACTATCGATCACCACTAGAATGGTGGTCATACCCTGATCCGGGGGTAGACCGGTAACAAAATCTAGACTTATAGTCTGCCACGGTCTTTTAGGAGTAGGTAGTGGAATCAACAAACCTTTCTTTTTTCCGGTCTCATTTTTTGCCATACCACATTCGCTGCAAGATCTCACCCAAGCGACAACGTCTTTCTTGACCGTGTCCCACCAAAAGTATCTTTGCAACAACTGCATAGTCTTACACACACCTTGGTGTCCCACCAACTGGGAATCGTGACACCATTCAAAAGCTGTTTTTCTCATAGCATCATCTGGAAGAAACAACTTATTGTTTTGAAAAGGAAGTCCTTTCTTCAATGTGCGACCACTCCCCTGGGTGGCCCACACTACCCACTCCCCCGGAGTCTTTGCCCGACAGATGTGATCCAAGAACGTGTCAGCTTGTATCACACACAATACCTTTTTTGGATCCACAATGGCCTCAAGTCTGGTTATCTTGGTTGAATCCTCCCCTTGATGTTGTCTGGATAGTGTATCAGCCTTTTTGTTGTCAGCCCCAGGACGAAAGGTGATAACAAAGTCATATTCTGAGAAGAATAGCATCCACCTCATTTGTCTCTGAGTGAGGTTGCGGGCGGTTTTCATGTACTGTAAATTTCGGTGGTCAGAGAATACAGTAACAGGAAAAGCAGCCCCCCACAAGTGTTGACGCCATTCCTGAAACGCTTTCTTAATAGCTAGCAGTTCTTTCTCCGCTATGGTGTAGTTTCTTTCTGCCAGGCTAAGCTTCTTTGATAAATATGCCACCGGATGTAATTGCCCCGTGAGGTGATTCCTTTGAGACAAGATAGCCCCTACTGCTTCATCTGAAGCATCTGCTTCGACAATGAAAGGATGTTCCGGCTTAGGGTGTGCCAAAATCGGAGCTGTCGTAAAAGCAGCTTTTAGGGTCTGAAAAGCTCCATCAGTGACATCTGTCCATTGGAAAGGAACCCCTTTTCTTAACAACTTAGACAAAGGGGCTGCCACCTGAGAGAACTGTGCTATGAATCTACGGTAGTAATTAGAAAACCCTAAAAAACTCTGCACTTCCTTAATGCTTGCAGGGACTGGCCACTCTTGCACTGCCTTCACCTTTCTTTCCGACATCTGTAAACCAGAATGACTCAGCACCACCCCCAAAAATTCCACTTCAGACACACAAAACTCGCACTTGGAAAGCTTACAAAATAGTTTGTTCTCCCCTAGCTTCTGCAATACCTGAGATACCTGAGCATGGTGCTGTGTGGTGTTGTCAGAATAAATAAGGATGTCGTCTGTGTAAACAACAGCGCAAACATCCACAAACTCCTTCAGGACATCATTCAGAAAATACTGAAACGCCGCAGGGGCGTTACACAGCCCAAACGGCATGACGGTATATTCGAAGAGGCCATAACGGGTCTTGAAGGCAGTCTTCCATTCATCACCTTCTCTAACCCGGAGCAGGTGATATGCACCCCTCAAATCTAGCCGTGTGTAAATCCTAGCATCCTTCAACTGACCCAGTAAAACAGAAATTAGAGGTAAGGGGTATCTGTTTCTTACAGTGTTCTTATTTAACACCCTGTAATCGACACACGCTCTCAACTCCCCGTTGGCTTTTTTGATAAAAAACAAAGGGGAGGCAGTGGGGATCTGGAGGGACAGATGAACCCAATGGCCACATAATGGTCAAGATATTCTCTCAAATGCGCTGTCTCAGGAACAGAGAGGGCATACACACGACAAGAAGGTAGTGTAGCCCTATTCACCAAGTCTATCCAACAATCATAAGGGCGATGAGGGGGCAGTTGTTCAGCCATACTTTCACTGAACACTTCCTCATACGCCTTATATTGTGGGGGCAAAACCACCAATTTTTCTGAAGCTGTGGCCACTACCAATGGTAGATAAGACACTGCAGCTTTTATCACACATGAGGAAACCACATGCTCTCTACATTCCTCGGACACAAACCGGACCTCCTTTGTCTTCCAATCAAACGTCGGATTGTGGTGGCTCAACCAGGGCATTCCCAGAATAACCTCGTATTGAGGCGCCTCTATAATATTCAGTTTTAGTTCCTCTCTGTGATGACCTTCTGGTATTTTTACTGACAACACAAGAGTGTCTGTTTGTTCGGTGATCTTTCCTGATTTCAACGGTTTTCCATCCACAGCTAGTACCTCTTCAGGGAAGTCTCTTGGCACTCTTTCTAAAGACAAGGCAGTTACCAACCCACTATCTATGAAGTTCCCGGTGGCTCCTGAGTCAATCATGACTCTCACTTGATGGTTCTGAAGCTGACTCTCCAAGCACATGGGAAGGAGTATGTGTGTCTCTGTCTCTAACAGCGTCAGTACAGTTAACGAAGGGATCTGGAAAGGTGGAGAACTATTTTCTAAGGCAGACTCTACATTTCCTCCTTTCTCCGTGGTTCCCATCGATGTGATGGCCAACCTTTTGCTTCGATTCCATACACCACTTGCTTTCGGCTTAGTAGGGCAGTCCCTAACATAGTGACCCTTTTTACCGCAGTAAAGGCAAAGGCCCAAGGCTCGACGATGTTCCTTTTCTTCTTTGGACAGTGGGGCTTATACTGCCCCTATCTCCATAGGTTCGGAACCTTGTTCTGTAGCCGTTAATGCCCTTCGTGGGCTAGAGTCAGACCCATAGTACCCACGATCCCATCGTCTCCTGTCACCCCCTCTGTCACTCATCCTACCATCCAGACGTAAGGTCAGATTTATCATGTCCTCACAGGTAGCTGGCTGGGGGTCTATCTGCGCTATGATGTCCTTGAGTCCGTCCCTCAATCGTTGATAAAAAAGGGACATCCTCTTTTCCTCTGGCCAAGCAGTTTCAGCTATCAACCTGTTGAAATCCGTCATATAGGATATCAGGTCTCTCTTTCCCTGTCTGAGTGTAAGTAGCTCTCTGTCTGCACTGAAGGTAGTGGCTCGGCGATCGAACACTCGCTCGAATTCCGCCCTAAATGCCGTCCAGTTATTCAGCACAGGGTCATCATTGCGCACCAAAGGTACTGCCCAATTAGCCGCATCTCCAATCAGATAGGAAATGGCGAAAGCCACTCTAGAATGGTTGGTCGGAAAGGAGGCCGGTTTGCATGAGAAGTGCATCATGATTTGTGTCAGAAAGACTTGGGTTTTTGCTGGATCCCCAGAATATCTCTCCGGGCTAGCAAGGGGTATAGGAGGCGGAACAGTAACCTGGATTTGTGAGGGGGAGGCATCAAAGGGGTTCCTGCTTAACCTGTCCACCTTTTCTTTTAGGGCAGTGGCCTCAGCCTTGGAAGCAACAAGTTCCTGTTGCACCAACACCAAGGCCTGAAGCACATCCTCCAAGGTAGCCATGTAATCCCCACCCGGATCGGGTGTAGCTTAATTCGTGGGCGTGTTATTCTGTCATGTACGCTCCACGGGATCCGGATGATGATTATGAAGCCCACCTCCAAACGTCACAAACCCTCTGATATATATATCAACAGAGGATTTGAGCCATTAGGTGAGGGGTAAATACAAATTAATAAACAGGGAAGGGAAGGAAGGGGTCAGCTGGGAAACGGAAGTACCTGAAACGACAGAACATACAGAGATAAGAACACCGTTCATACAGCACTGTCAATACCCAATGTACTTTCCTACTAGGCTAAATACCTGTGTGGAAAAGCAGGACTCGGAAATAGGTTTTCTCTGATTCCCCTCTTGGTAGTAATGCTTGAGTCCTACATGGAATATACATATATTAAGACCACTATCATATCTACTACTGAAGCAATTGGACCAGGCAAGATACACGTATCCTACCTTTGGTATGAAGTTATGCTTTAGTATAAGGGGTTCCTGAGGTGGGTTTCCACAAATGAAAAAGAATAAATGGACTGAGGGGAAAAAGTATATAAGCACATACGTAGAAACACAGACCACGGTAATGCGTGGGAAGCAAGAACCACAGCACTCCGCTCTGCTCTTCAACTGAACACCAAGTCAACATTAATCCACAGATACTATAAATGAAGATATTCAATAAGCAAGAACGGAAGGTTGTTGAATAGTATTATATTAGACCAATACTATAAGAACACAACCTCCTCAAGAATCCACAGTTTACTCACACGGCAACGCGTAGCTGCGACCGCCACCGCGCTCCGCATGTAGGAATAAACCAGTTTGATCACACAGTAACAAAGCGCTTGTTCTGGTTACACGGAGCTGCGACCGCCACCGCGCACCACCTACTAAATGTAGTAAAGAATAATTGATTGTCAACAGGATATCACACAAAGTACAAGAAGACACGGCGGCGTGTGGTGACTTCTACCACTCCGCTCCGCTCTTCACTCTGAATTCAATAACATGAAATATCTTCCGATAATAGATACGAAACGGCAGCGTGTGGCGGAATACCACCACGCTCCGCTCAATGATCACCCAAACAAATGACAAGGCGCGGCAGTTCCTTCACTGCACTCACCACGAAACGGCAATGCGTGGCAGCTACCACAGCGCTCCGCTCGCCGACGGTCTAAGAAGGGCGGGGGGCGCTCCTACCTGATGCCGAAGATCACAACGATAGCGTCCCAGGCGTTCTACACGAAACAGCAGAGAAGCGACCTCCTTCCTCCGCTCGAGTCCAAACACAGAATAACACGCAACAGGAAGCGTGTCACACAGTCTAAAGTAGCCTCAGCCGAGGCTTCTGGGATATGTAGTCTTTTCCTGCCTGAATAAGATTACAGTCTTATATTCCTCTTAGCGCTGTAATGCAGGCCCTTAGTCGGACCCTGACAGACTCTCGCGTGGACCCCGGTAGAGCTCCATGGTCCGCGCCACCCTGGATTAGAGACACCCACAGCACGCGTGCAAAACAGCCCGGAGGCGGTGCGGAGCTCTGACACCGGGACTCCAAATCGAGGCCGGGGTCGCAGCCTAGGACGACAGAGAAGTAGGCCGGCTCACACCAAACAGCATTACCGGTGAGCGCGCAACGCACCGGTGGGGGCTCGGCACACAGCACTTGGTGAGCGAGACACCGCCCCACAGCATTTCCCAGTCCCAGGACCCCAGACTGCTACCGGACTCCCGGGCCCTGCCGGGGGAAGGCCCACGCCGACCCGGAACTACCGAAGCTGCTGCGGGCGCCCTGGGATGGGCGCAGTGAGGTGCCGCGGTCTGGGCCCAGCAGCGGAGACCTTCGGTAGGGCCTGGTGACCTCCGCCGCCCCGTAAGAACAACACCCGAGGGAGGGAGCCTGGTGCGGCCCGGAGGCGTCGCGGCTCTCCAAATACAAGATGCCGGACCGGGGCACCGGGCAGACCCACCGGCGCACACACAAAGTACTGACGGTGGCTCTGGGCACTGCAACTGCCATCAGTTCGAGGCCCCACAGCAATCACCAACTCCGGGGCCACGCTCAGGTACAGGAACAGCTGCGGGGGGCCCGCGCCGAATGTATCGGGAGCCACCAGTGAGACGCACTAGAGGCCTACACACACGGAGCCTGGGGCTGCGGTTGCGGCCAACGCCTGCGGCCTCGGTGCCCACCACAGGACCTGGTTTTCGCACCTCCCGGCTGCGGAGCTTCTGCGGAGCCCCCACGGAGCGACATCACGACAAGGAAGGCCTCAACCGGACACGCAGAGATTTGAACGCCATAAACTGGCCTCAACACAGGAGGTGAAGAGCGGCAGGTGGAGGCAACATCAAGAGAGAGGGCCCGTTCCGCGGCCGGGGGCTGGTCCCTGCCCTTCTGGGGGTAACCACTGTCAAAATCATTTGGATTACACCCAATGCCCACCACTACACCAGCATAAGTATCCACCAAATGGGTACAGAAGGGGTGTTGCTGGTTGTGTTCCAAATGTTTTTCAACATAAAAAAAAATGGGGACCCTTATTGTTACCAGCTGGCTAAAACGCATACTCATTTTGATCAGGCCTTACCATTATACAATCGCTATACCCCTTTATCCTCACTTGAGGAAAATGATTGACTGCCTATCGATTCGGGGAGTACAGCACAGCCACCCACATCTTCCTTCAAAATTGCCACATGGAACATTGCTGGTATTAAGAACAAAGTTGGAAATGTTGATTGGCTAAACATACTAAAATCTTTCGACATCATTGCCCTACAAGAGACATGGGACCAAGTGAATAGCTTCTCATTGGACATCTACAGTCACTTTTTGCATTCCTGCAACTAGTAGTGCTGCAGGTAGAGCCAAGGGAGGCTTACTAACTTTATTTAAATTGGATATAAAAGGCAAATTAACACAGTGTATCTCAGGGTGCGAACATTGTTTGATTGTTGAACTCTCTACCCAGGATAAGGCCAAGATTCTTTTTGTTAATTTTTATAACTCTAATGCAAATGAGTGTACAGGTCATAATCTGGAAGTACTGGATAAATTCGTGTCAGTCTATAGTGCAAATGTAAATACTTTTGAAATATTATTTTTAGGGGATTTTAATATCCACCCCTGCACCCTACCATGTATTAGTCAGGATGATGAAGGTCCTCCCCTCTCTTCATCTATCCATCTGGAACACACTAGGCGAGGAGAGTACCTAGAAAATGTTCTTGCCAGATGGAATTTATATGAGTCAGGCTGTGGGGATGGCAAAAATAGGTCCCCTACATTTAAGGGTAAAGATGATGGCACTATTATTGATTAAATTGTTATGTCTTCTTTTTTGTTGTGCAATGTTGTAGATTACCATACAGAGGTACCAGTTTTTAGTGATCATAATCCTGTTATATTGGAATCAAAGCTTACAGATCTATTCTCATTAAAAACAGTGGCACAAAGAGGGGGACTAAACGTGTCCGTCAAAGATCAGAGGCGCAGGTTAAAATGGACAATAATAGTCCCTGAAACATTCCTACAAGAAGTTTTGACCAAGGTAGAGGATGAAGTGGCAATATGCCTAGCAAATCGAACACAAAATAAAGATGTTATTTTGGCGTTTGATAATATTTGTATAGAAATTAACCATAACTTACAGGCAGAATCAAGACAGAAGCCGCTTCAAGGTAAAAGATGGTTTGATAAAAAATGTTCCAAAGCGCATGGAGATTTACTTAAAGCATTGAAAGCTACGCCTAAAAACTGTGTAGATATAGCTAGCCTAAGGAGTATATACAAAAAAGTTATCTTAGAGAGAAAAAAGGAACTGAAAGATGTAGCTTGGGCCCAACTACTCGACCCCGAAACCCTAAAAAATAGTGGTTTATTTTGGAAAATTATAAATCAGCCATTATTTTCGGGTGATGAGAATAACCCCTTTGAGGCAAATATCCCAGACGAGGGTTGGATCCAACACTTCAGTAAAATATACTCAGAAAATAGCAATGTAGAGGCCCCTGCTGTAATTCCTGAGGATGTAGAAGTGGAAACTAGCAACATAGAGGTCCCTGCTGTCATTTTTGAGGCAGCAGAAGTGGAAAGGGCAATAGATTTGACTTTGAAAAGCAAAGCACCGGGCCCTGATGGGGTTCCGGCGGATGTCTTTAAATGCGCCCCGAAATGTTGGTCTAAAATCCTGTGTAACGTTTTTAACGCTCTAAATCATGACAACATTCCGGCCTCATGGAAAAAATCTATTATCATCCCGGTCTTTAAAAAGGGCAACAGGCAAGACCCCTCCTGTTATAGACCCATTTCACTGATTGGTTCATCTGTGAAAATATTGGGCCGGGTTATTTTATTTAAACTGAATGATTGGGTGACTGAGAAAGGGGTTCTATCAAATGTTCAGTATGGATTTAGACCAAAAAGGATCAAGGACTTAACTTGCACTTATTGGTGGAGAAATATACTAGGGCCAAGGAGGGGTCCATGTACCTGGGATTCATGGACCTCTCGTCAGCCTTTGACCTCGTAAATTGTTCAAAACTGTGGCAAATCCTAATCGACATGGGTCTGGACAGGGCTTTAGTTAATCTCCTTGAGGATTTGCACACCGGCCTCTTAGCTTCGGTTAGAGTAACTTCGGAGGGTCGTTGCACTAGTCACTTTAACTCTGAAAGGGGTGTTAGGCAGGGGTGCATTTTGGCACCCCTCCTATTTACCATCTATATAAATGCACTGGAACCAGCGTTAAAAGAGGCATCGCTCGACATCCCGTGTATAGGAGAACTTGGAATTCCAGTTCTTCTATACGCGGATGATGCCGTCTTGCTTTCACGGACCGGTGTTGGTTTACAACGCCTCTTGGATGTATTTGAAGACTTCATGGGTTCTTTGGACCTTAAGATAAATGTAAAGAAGTCTCAAATCATGATAATGGGCAGGAGTAGTAAGAATAAGAATCTAAAAACATTTACATGTGGCAAAGAAGAGCTATGTAGAGTAGCCACTTTTCCTTATCTGGGGATAACCTTTGATGAGAGAGGCAACTGGGGTCCACAGTTAAAAAACAGAAACATTTCCCTTGCTAGAACATCCTCTGCACTTCAGGGCTTTTCGAAAAAATTGGGGGCAAGGCCAATAGCAACTTTAATGAAAATCTATAAAGCAAAATGCCTTGCGGTGGCCACATATGGTAGTGCAATTTGGGGATACTGTTCTCCGGACATTACATTTTTAAGAGCTGTCCTTTCTGTGCCACAGTCCACTCCATCTTACACAATCCACACTGAATTAGGAGTAGGATATATTACAGATATGATTAAAATGGCCCCTCTTCTGGCTTGGCTGAAGATCTGGTTGAACCAGGAAATCCCCCTTAACCACATCATTCTAAAAGACTGCTTGCAGCTAGATAGAGCAGATAAAATCTTGTGGCTAGCATACATCAAAGAAAGTCTTGTTAAGTTTGGGAGACCAGAGCTTTTTTTCTCCCCGGAGACCATAACAACAAAGGACATCGCCTTGATTAAGGGTATGATGGGAGAATTGGTAAGCATGGAGAGGGAACAAATCGAACTACAAAAACCAACGGTGAGGGCTAGCATCACTATGAGCACTCAAGTAGGCCCTGAATTGTATCTAACCACTGTGAACCAAGCATATCACCGATTTCTTTTAACCCGATTTCGGTTCAATTTGATCCACCTGAACCTTGGTCATTTTCCAACCGGGAGTACCCCTGATAACGCAATGCCGTGTTCTTGTGACAATTTTTCCACACAGAATACAATGCACTTTTTGATGTTCTGTGGACACTACACGGCAGTAAGGACGAAATACTTGATCCCTATTCTAAAGGAGGCAAGGTTTTTTCAGGTAAAGCCAGCACTCCTGTTTTTACAGTTATTGCAGACCCCCAGGATTATGTTTCATGTTGCAAATTTCCTAGTGGGGGCTGTCAGGATCAAGAAGAGGAAGTTGACCAATAACCCTTATAATGTGGTTTTATAGTGGATGAAAGTAAATATACTGTTTATACTACAGGGAATGATTATTGAATGAAATTGTTATGTGTAAATGTAAAATGTATGATACTATGTATTCCTATCTAACTGACCTCTTTTTAATCGCATTTTATATGTATTCTAAACGTATTTTTAAAGGACAATATTTTTATATTACTTGTACATTTTTTGATTGTGTAAATTAATCATGATTTTATCTTGTATCAATTATGTATTTTAGATCATGTGAATATTGTATAGTGCTATTGTCTTTTTACGATATTGATTTATCGAAATAAAGTATTTTGACTGACTGACTGACACTGCGCCTGGGCAGAGGGTGCGAAGCAGCAAAGGTGCGCCCCCGCCGAGTCTCCCCGTACGGGCCCCTCACAGATTGCGACCGGCGCCTAAGGTCACTGAGACTCATCTGCGCACCTCCCCACCGCTAGCAGAGGCAGAGAAGACTCACCCTCGGAGCGCATCAGTGGTGGTGGATACCGGCGGCGGCCGCGCACATACTCCCGCTTGAGGCATCAAAACCTTTAAAGAGCAGCACCTCACGAACAACGCCCAATGGCGGGCCTCCGTAAGAAAGGAAAACGCACTCTCCCGGAGATGCTCATCAAAAGTCAACCAAAAGGACATAAGGGCCAGACATCACCGAACGCTCCTAAACAGGCCTCTGACTCATCCGAGGGGGAAGTGCCCATAACCAAATCCTTTCTCGAAAGCCTCTTTAATTCCCTCCGGGAGGACTTCCACACCTGGAAACAAGAAGTGGCTGGTGAAGTCCGCGAGATCAGAAGGGAGGTGGACGGCTTGGGGGAATGGGTGGCCGCGGTCGAGGAAGCCGACCAAGCTCGCAGTGAGGAAGTGGAGCAACTACAACAGGAGGTGGTGCGCTTGAAGGAGCAGCATGTCGACCTCCAGGCTCACGCAGAGGACCTGGAGAACAGGTCGAGACGAAACAACATACGGATCCGGGGAATACCATCGAAAGACGAGGGGCCTGACATCACGGGCTACTTGCAGGCCCTCTTCTGAGAGATTCTTGGGGAATCGGAAGACTTCCAAATCAGAATTGACAGAGCGCACAGAGTGGGGATGCCACGCCGAGCGTCGGGCCCCCCTCCGACATCTTGGCCTTCCTGACAGATTTTCCCCTTGAAGAACGAATTCTTAAGGAAGCCAGGAAACAACAACCCTTGAGATTCCGTGACCGCCCAGTGGCACTTTTTCAAGACTTATCATCAATCACGCTCCAGAAACGCAAATCTTTCAAAGTTGCCACAGACTTTTTGAGGAGCAAAGACGTTCCCTACGCATGGGGCACCCATTTCGCATCATCTTTAAGTGGGACGGCGCACTGCGACAGCTACGATCCCTTCAAGAGACATGCGCCTTGATGGACATTGACCAGACAGACGACACGCCGACTAAGGCTTCCCGGAGGCCCCCTGGAATGGGTGGCCAACGTCCCTGAAGCCGGACGCACAGACCATTAAAAAGGAGATGGACAATGCCATCCATGAAGTAACCAGGGACACTGCATCTGCAGAATGAACATCTCGAAGGGGGGAGAACACTTCAGCTTTGTTAATGCAAATGTCCGGGTGGATGTTGGGGGTGCGGTGGGAGGCGACCTGGCTGCACGTTTCTGTAAGTACTTTACCACTGCCCTGTACCGCGGCGGAACAGGACTTGGACAATGATGTTCTGCTGGGACTTTGAATTGGGGTCTATATGGGGGGATGTGGGGGGGGATAGGGCAAGTTGGGGCAGAGGACAGGGGGATTGGCGGGAGGGGTGGGCAAAGGGATGGGGGAGTTGCAGGAGGGAGGTTGAGGGGGGAAGCGGGAGAAGGGGACAGGAGGGGGGAACGGGGCAGGGAGGGTGGGATGGCCAGTGCTCTCCTCTTTTTGTCTTTGTGCTCAAGTTCTCATTTTCACCCACGCCGATGGGCTTCACCTGGGGACTTTCTACCCCCTTACATACCGGTGGTCAACTGACGGATGCCACTGCCGAGCTTCAATGATTCACACACCATGACACCCACCACACTTAAAATATTGACCTTTAATGTGGGGGGTCTTAACCCATTAAGCGCTGCGCCTGTCCAGCGGCCGACGGCACCACTACCTCTGGAGTGCTGTCGTCGGCCGTTGGACGTTCCAACTGCACCTGCGCAATGGAACGTTCAGCACTGGAGCTGGAAGTTCCAAAGCAGCTAAGGTGTTAATAACCCAGTTAGGAGAAGGGCGGTCCTGTCCTACCTAGAAAACACGCAAGCAGACATCTGTCTACTTCAAGAGACACACCTGCTGGCCCGAGACTGCCACAGACTCCGCTCACGCAAATTCCCTGGTCAATACTTCTCTTCTAACCATACTAAAACTGCAGGAGTGGCGATCCTGGTGGCGCGCCATTTCAAAGGGGAAGTCCTCCATAAGAGTGCGGAATTGCGAGGTAGGCTGCTGGCATACCGCGTCGCCTTAGGCAGCCTCACGTTCACGATTGGCTCCTTGTACTGCCCTAACGAGAGCCAGGACCGATTCCTCCACTCAGCTCTCACTGACATCACAGCTACACCAGATAGACATATCATACTGGGAGGGGACATGAACATGGTCTTCGACACAGTCCTGGACAGGTCAGGACAACGCTCCCACCAGGCAGGGACACTCTATCCCACTTGCATAGAGAGACTGACGGAACTCGACCTACACGACTTGTGGCACCTAACCCACTCACGGGAACAGGTATACTCCTACTAGTCCAAAGCGCACAAAACATACGCACGATTAGACTATTTTTTAGCCACAAGCCCGGTGTACACCCTTGCAACATCCACTGACATTGGGGTCATTTCGCTATCGGACCACGCCCCGGTCACCACTACATTGACCCTGCCACATACAACACACCCTTCTAGGGTTTGGAGACTTCGTGACGCCCTACTACATAGGAAGGACGTGGTTACACACATACAGACCGCTATTCAAGACTACCTGACCCACAATGCCAACTCAGACACCACCCTCGCGACTCAATGGGCCGCCTTGAAGGCAGTGCTCTCGGGGGAATGTATCGCCCTTTCCTCCGCTGAGAACCGGGCTAGGCAAATTAAACGGGACGAGCTCACCCAAAGGGTGCACGAATTGGAACAGATGCACCAACGGACAGGGTCCCCCCGAATATGGAAACAAGTCGAGGTGGCGGGCAGCTTCTATCGGCTCTAGATATGGACCACGCTGAATACGCTGCGCTGCGCCTCAAACACGCCTATTACACGGGGCGAGACAGGTGCGGTCGCTTGCTAGCCAACTGGCTACGGGTAGCACAGCAACAACGGAATGTCAAAGAGATATCCCGGCTAGACGGCTCTACAGCACTGGGAGATGCGCAGATAGTGGAGACCTTCCGCAATTTCTATGCCGATCTTTACTCTGGCGGCCCCCCGAATGTAACGGCAGCTGCACGTTATTTAGACACGGTTGCGCTCCCTTCCCTCGACCCAGTACAAACAGAGTATCTAGAGAGGGAGATCCGAATTGAGGAGGTGGTGGCCGCTATCGCCCGGCTCAAGATAGGGAAAGCGCCAGGACCGGACAGCTTTTCCGCCATTTAAAAAAAAATCTTTTGCACCACACTGGCCCCCATCCTCACCCGCCTCTTTAACACCTTTGCCGAGCCTGGAGCTATCCCACCGGATCTCCTCCGGGCATCCTGTTCGGTCATCCCGAAGCCAGGAAAAGACAGATCTAAATGAGGAGCCTACAGGCCTATATCACTCCTTAACGCCGACCTCAAACTTTATACCGGCATTCTGGCGGCACGGCTAGCCCCTTATCTCCCAGGCCTCATCGACCCGGATCAAGCCGGTTTTATTCCCAAACGGCAGACAGTAGACAACACCAAACGGGTGGTCCATTTGATCGAAAAAGCCTCACGCATACCGGGGGAACGAATGCTGCTGGCTGTCGACGCAGAGAAAGCTTTCGACCGAGTACACTGGCCCTATCTAGAACTAGTTCTGGCCAAGGTCGGGATCGGGGAAAAGTTCTGTACCCTGATCTTTAACTGCTACAAGTCCCCCACCGCAGTAGTGCGGGTTAATGGCTATAGCTCGACCAGTTTTGAGATTGAAAGAGGGACGAGGCAGGGGTGCCCGTTATCTCCCCTGCTCTTCGCCTTATACATGGAACCACTCGCTCAAAGAATTAGACAAAATCAGGGAGCCACCGGCATAAAGTTTGGCGGTGACGTGCATACCATCAGTCTTTATGCTGATGACATACTGATCTCCCTAGAGCATCCGCGCACCGCGCTGCCGGCCTGCATCGCCGAGCTCGACGCTTTCGCGGCGGTGGCGGGATTTAAAATTAATGCAGACAAGTCCATAGCACTGGACTTGTCTCTCTCCGCCTCCACCAGGACCTACTTGCGGGGACTCCTCCCCATTCAGTGGGCGACTGAAACCGTCCCCTATTTAGGGATTCAGTTGGCCCGACGCTTGCTGAAATGATGACGGCGAACTACACTACCCTCTGCAAACGGATCAGAGAAGAGCTGAGCCGCTGGAAACACCTCCCTCTCTCCTGGTTGGGAAGAATAGCTGCAGTCAAAATGACCATCTTGCCACAGGCTCTCTATCTCTTCCGAGCTTTACCACTACGACCACCCACCGGATGGATTAGACAGACACAGGCAGACTTGGCCCAGTTTATCTGGCAAGGCCGGAATCCACAAATGAAGAGGGCGATCGCTATGATGGCACCAGAAGCCAGAGGGCTAGGCATCCCAGATCTGCATAAATATTACCAGACAGCACAACTTCGCTACTTGGTCGAATGGAGTTGATGGGAGTCCGGGAAGCACTGGCTCTTCAAAGACCAAGCGAAGCCATATAGCCATATAGGCCCGCAAACCTTTACGCTTCCCATATAACTCGGGTCCAGTTAGAGGTTTGGGATGCGACCAGCAGCTCTCAGGAGCTGACCACGTTTTCCTCCCCACTGACGCCACTGGTAGACAACCCAGACTTTACCCCAGGTATGGAGAGAGGGGCTTTTGCACATTGGCGCCCGTCGGGTTGCCGGATCTTATGTCACGTTTACGGCCCAGATGGAGTGCTCCCCTTTCCACTCTTCAAGCAGGAATATGGCTTCCCCGAGTCCGAACGCATGCCCTACCTCTAGATGAGGCATTGGGCGCTCCAGCCGCAGGTGCTGGAGACCGCGGACAGGAGCCTCACACCATATGAGTGGTGGCTGTTAACGCGCACGTCTTATACCAAACTTATCTCCGACATTTATAGGATGATCCAAACACCACCCATGCATGTTCACAACCCGGGCCGGGAGCGCTGGGAGAGGGAGCTGGGCAGGGTTCTCAGCCACAAAGAATGGGGAGGGATCTCCTACAGGGCACGTCACTCTGCGTACCACATGAGGCTCACTGAAACCCTCACAAAAATCACTACATACTGGTACTATACTCCGGAAGGGTTGCATGAGATGGACCGCTCAAGGACAAGCTCTGCTGGAGAGGCTGCGACCAAACTGGCAACCTAGTACACTTGCTATGGGAATGCCCTCACCTCCAATCCTATTGGAAGCACATACTTGACGAAGTTGACACCCATATCAAAACTACCATACCATGCCTCCCCGCATACGTTCTACTGGGACTCCCTAATGCGTTGACGTATCCTCTGCATTCGCGTAGGGGACGCCAAATAGCCATAGCACTGGGGTCAGCGCTGCAAAACATTCTCACACATTGGCGCACAGCCGCGGTCCCCTTTACCACTGGTTGGCTCCACCGGCTGTGGCACGTGTTGGGCATGGAGAAGCTGTCCCTCACCCTGGCCGGGGATAGAGATCAATTTGAAGAACTCTGGCAGCCATTTCATTCCCTGCTGCTTACCGAATTCACAGAAATTACATGCCCACGTTATCTCAGACTACTGCACCTTACCGCGCCAACAGCCGCAGACCCGTGAGACTCACGATACTGACTAGATCTCACCTACTTGGAAACACAGTCTTCCGGGAGAAGACATTAGCACTGGACAAGGGGAGGGAGGGGGAGCGGTTCTAGGGGGGGGGGGGGACCTGCGGGTGGGGGGGGCGTTTTCCTTGTGAAGGTATTGGAATTGATGTTGGTTACAGCTGCCTCTTTCCAGTCAGGTCGGACTTTGCCAACACTGCTAGGGCCCTTTGGCATCTTTTGATTCTCCTACCGGGTCCGATAGGCACTGACCTGTGTTATGCTTGTGAACCATGTATCTTGCTGCACTGTTTTTCAATAAAAAGATTTAAACCTAAATTAAAATATTGATTACATTAGAGAGGCGGGTAAACAGTTCAGGTAGTGATGATTCAAGGGTGCCAAGTGCCCCACAGCAAGAAAGAAAAATGGACACCCTGCCCCACTTGGGAAGTAAACGACAGTGTGGGGCACACAGATTTTTTTTTTTTTGTAGCTTGCGACTTGAAGTTTTGTTTACACAAGCAGGACTACAAGTCCCAGAATGTAACGAAAACCCTTGTATTGGAGCAGCTACTCATGCAAGGAGCTGGCAGCTATAAATGCAGGGATACAGGCAGTAACATAGGCAGTGACAATCGACAAACTTTGATCTACGCCAAGCCTGTGCCGCTTTGTGAATGCAGGCCACCCGCCCCCCCCAGTAGACACAGATGGTGCCAGTTTTGGCCAAATCTCTTTAATGTTTTCAAGACGAAGAAAGGGAGGGCCTATTGTGAAAAGATTAAAATGGTGAGAGAGGTGGACGGGGGGGGGTCACCATCATGATGGATGACATGGATAGAAGGTCCCCCACGAAGCTATGATTTTGCTTTCATTTTTTTAAAAAAGCCTATTTTTTATTTTTTTTATAAAAAGACGAACACAAAGGCCAATAGCGGAACACAAAAGGAAAAGCACACACACTAGCGTGTGCGATTCCTAGGTCAGCTTCCAAACCTCGTTTTTCACCTACTAAAGAGCTCGCGCTGTGCTAGCAGTGCTGTGCACTGCAAGCTAGGCGCGAGCCCTAAAAAAGTACATTTAAGTAATTAGCCAATAGAGTTTACTTTATAGGCTGCAAAATGTGTTAAAAGTTTTTTTTAACTTGGCCGTCCTGTAGTAAGGCATAGATCTACACTTAAGACGATATATGTTTAAAGAAGTGCTCTGGGATCCCCGTACGTGGGCGGGTCTATTCAGTGCTTATGATTTCAATGGAGATTCCTCTGAGAGAGAACTAGGATTACAGGTAATAAGCCCTTCCTTCTCCCACATGTGATATCGGGAACTTGTTTCCATATTTATGTAGTCATTTGTTTTTTTAAACATTGATGGGAGTAGACATTAGATGTTGCATGAATAACCTTAATCATGCTTGTTAATTTAATTAATTTCTTGCTTTTTTATGCTTCCTGGGAGAAAAGTTCTGATATTGCTTGAAGTGCTGCAAATGTGCTTGTTTATTTACATTAAGTTTTTGATGTTGCTTCTAAACATCATAGTGTTGCATTTTTGTTGTTTCTAATCTTGAATATTGCCAAGGCATTGACATATTAGCTAAACTCTCAGTTTGCAATAAGCATATAAATGTGTTTCTGAATTTACGTGCTTTATGTTTTGTCTGTGTTTTTTGTTTATGGTTGTTGGCCTCCTACTTAGCTCATGTATGTATTAATACCGTTGCTTTGAGTTTCGCTGATATGTTATCTGAGCAGATATGTCTGATTCTGCTATTGTTGCTGAATGTATTTCAATTATTTTTTTCGTTTATATGTGTTAGATCGTTTTTTGATTCTTTAAATGGAATGTCGAACTGTTAAAAATGCAGAATTGACGCTTTGGTTATTTTATTTTTAGACTTTTATGGAAGACCGATCCGATCTGATCTTTGTATTCATGTAAATTAGAAAGATCTTTCACCATGCTCCTTAATGTAATCTTTGCTGACCTTGGAGGTTGCTGCTACATGTCATGTAGTTTTTGTACAATCTACTAGTATGCGGAGGATTCTTTCTTGACACTGTTTGCACACTCCGATGTAGAGCTCAGAAACCAACTAACTGTGCCAGTGTGCAGATCTTTAATTTGGGACCTTTTAAATGCAAAACAGTCCGAACCATAGAATGGGCAGTTGGGTGTGCCGTGAGGAATCTGCCTTAGAGAATCCACTGGAAAGAGGGGTGCTGAAGCATAATCGACCCCTATGGTGTGTTTGTGGAATGACTCAGACCATAAAGTCCTGCAGGACTGAACAGCCAAAATGTTGTTCACCTCAGGCATGATTATCACATGTGCACTGATGCCCACAATGAGCCTGACAAATATCCAAGACAGGCGCAGCGCTCCTCCTCTTTAAGTGGTGCAAGAAAGCGATGTAGAGCTGACAGACCCTGAAGCTCACTCATTCAACAAGCTGAAGTTATTGGGATGAGAGAGACTGTCTTCAAGGTCAGGAGACATAGAGAACAGCTCTGCAACGGCTCAAAAGGAGTACACATAAGAAAAGTAAGGACCAAATTAAGGTCCCACTGTGGCATGAAGAAGGGTTTAGGAGTAAACGTATGGGTTAAACCTTTGAGTAATCCCCTCACAACAGATGGTTTGAACAAGGATAGGTGGTCCGGTAAATGCAAGAAGCAAGAAGTGCCGGCAGATAATTTTTAACTGTGCCCACTGCAAGTCCTTGCTGAGCGAAAGATAAAACACGACCTCCGATAGTTTGATGCACAACGGGTCTGATATTTGGGTGCCACACCAAGCCACAAACTTGCTCCAGTGTTAGCAGACTTTGTAGAAGGGTGCCTAGCCGCAAAGATGGAAACCACTACTTTGGGATTAAGATCAAAGGCATTCGGTGGTCTCCGTGATAAGGTCCTCTAGGAAGACATCGAGCCTGCAATCACAGAATACTTTGAGCTCAATGAAGGCTTGGTTGACTCCCCATCCACGCTATGGGAAGCTTTTAGGACAGTGATTAGAGGTACATGCATAGCTAAACATTATGGCGTCCTTCGCTCTCTTCGGAGAACTTCAGGCGCCTTGAAGGTGAGATATGACTGCTGGAACAGAAATACTTTCTTACTAATTGACTTTCTCCCTTCTCGCTCAGATTAAATCTAAGCTGGAAGAATTTGACAAGGCTGGACTACAGGAGACACACTATCTGGGGAAGGAGGCGCGAGCCCTTCGGTAAGGTGAAGGTGATAGAGCCAGTAAAAACTCTGGCAGGTCTACTTCGGAAGCCGTGGGCTAATGACTACATCAGCGAGCTGCGCTCAGGCGAGGACAAGATAGTGGTGGGACAAGATGCGGTCATGGCCAAAATGATGACGTTTTACGCCTCGCTGTATGCCTCACACCAATCGGAAGTCCCTGCTGATCTGCTTTCTTTCTTTGACTCGATCGAACTGGTCTGGCTAAGTGATGCTCATCAAAGGTACTTGGACGAACCGTTCTCCGTAGAGGAGGCAATTGAAGTAATTTGTGCTATGCCGGGGGACAAAGCCCTGAGGCTGGACTGGCTCACCTGAGACTTTTATACGGAGTTTGCACCACTACTGGCACCCCATCTGCTTAACATGTACGAAGACTCATTAGAGACAGGCATCCTCCCTCCCGCCCTTCAGAGGCACTCCTCATGACCATGCTTAAGCCGGATAAAGATCCATTATTGTGTGATTCCTACCTGTCTCTCCATGATTAACGTTAATAATAAAATTCTCGTAAAGCTTCTCTCGTCTGCTACCCTTACTTCCCATGATTCTTCAGCCGGATCAATGCGGCTTCGTCCCGGGAAAGAGTACTGCCCACAACCTACGCACCCGCTTTACTGTGATGCAAGGGATTGATCCTGCCCTCCCTGTGGCAGCAATGTTCATTGACACCACCAAAGCGTTCAACACACTGGAGTGGCATTATCTCTTCTCGTTACTTGCCCGAATTGGCCTGAGCCCTCAGAAAAATTGCGTTGCTATATACCTCCCCTTTGGCTCGACTGTGAATCAATGGAGTCATCTCCCCCCAGTTCGTATCGCCCAGTGCACCAGACAGGGGTGCCCACTGTCGCCCCTTGTCTTCGCGATCGCGGTCGAGCCGCTGGTGGCCCGGTTTCAACAGCTTCATGCGGGGAGAGGCTTCGATTTCACGCCCTGGTGGTCCTCGAATCCATGCATGCAGAAGATGTGACCCTCTAAGGCCCGCATCCCGCGAACAATATTGATCCACTTATACAGGAGATCATTCGATTTGGTGGCCTCTTGGGTATTACCATAAACTGGGGGAAATCTATCATCTTCCCACTCACTGCAGTCACTGCTGCGTTCCAGTCAGAATTTCCTCTCAAATGGGCTGACTCCCCCGTAAAATATTTGGGAATCTGTATTAGTAGGGACCTGGGGGAACTGTAGAGCTATAACTATGGTAGACTCATGGACTGGTTTGAATACTAGCTTCCCCGCTGGACGGCCCTACCTCTCTCACTCATGGGGCGACTCACCATTGCCAAGATGGTAGTATTACCCAAGTTACTTTCCTTCGTTAATCTACCTCTCCCCCTCACTGTCGCATTCAAGAAGCGTCTTTGCTCCAATTTGATCTCCTTGGTATGGGCAGGAGGACAGCCGCGGGTCTCCTGGGAAACTCTCATGCTCTCGTTAGAGCAAGGGGGTTTGGGGGCGCCAGACATGGAATTATTTTATTCATGTACCCAGGCGCAATTTGCATTCCACTAGGTTTTCCGACACCGTTCCTGGCACATACGGCCCCGGAGTATGCCCTGGCTGACCCGACCAAGCTGCCTATGGTAATGTTTCGCTCGCAGTGCCACCCAAGGGCTGGGATAGACACGGTCGGCAGCACGGTATGGGTATGGCAGACGCTCTGCCGACGAGTGGGTCTAGACACACTATTTGCACCCTTAGTGCCACTTACAGGTCCCCCAGAAATGCCCTTTGCGGAAGAGGCGGGGGTCTGTCGGCGGTTGTGCAACTTGCAGGTGCTCACGCTGGGTCGGGAATTCCCTGATGGGGTTTTCATAGACCTAGAAGCCTCTCTGGGTGAGAGGCGTACGGGACTTCTGGACAGGATGACTTATTTCCATCTCCGTGCAGCCATGAGGGCAAAGTTTGCCTCATTCCCACTGGCTCCACCCACGTATCAGGTTTTGGAAGCGTTTTTATCAAACCCCTCACCTCGTAAACTCATAATGCGTCTATACACTGGTATGCAGCGAGACTACCCTGTGCTTGTGCCCCTGGCTCAGGCTGCTTGGGTGGAGTGCTTGGGTACGCCGTTTGAGGGAGGAGTGTGGGCTTATTGCTGCGCGCAATCTAGGGATCTGTCGCCCAACTAAAGACTTTGGGCCTCATTTATGAAGGCCTTGCGCCACCGGTGCGTCACTTTTTCCCATTTTAAAAGTGACGCACCAGTGGCGCAAGGCCTTCATAAAAAAGGCCCTTTGATTTTAAGTTTTTCCTCAGACTCTATAGAAACCCGATATGGATGTGTAAGGCGGGGCTAAGTGCCGAAGCATGCTGTGTGCGTTATGGAACGTAAGAGGCCTCATTCATGCACCTTGCATGGGAGTGCCGAGAGGTTGCGAACTTCTAGGGGTGTGTGTTCGATGTTCTGGATGAAATGGTGGAGTCCTGTTGGGCTATGTTAAATCTTTACCTAAGAGCATCGGACGACTCGCTGCTATGTTGTTGTTGTTGGCGAAAAGGCACCTGGCGATCTGCTGGGGCCATAGGCATAGGACGTGGAAAGATGACTGGCTGTCGGATGCAGCGTTTTGCCATACTCAGTTGTCTGACTATTGGGACCTGATACCCACGCATGCGCAACCCCTGGATATATGGGAACCCCTGCAAAGGCTTTTGCAAGAACAGCGTAGCAACCATGCCCAAGGCCCTGAGGTAGAGGGGTAGATGAGAATGTGATATGGTGGGCGTCCAACGGGGAGGGGTGCTTCCTCACCACCTGCTCCCCAATAGCTTTTTCATTTACCATTTTGATACTGCCAGAGAGGTTCCCCCTCAGTCCCCCTCTTCCCTTTCCCCTTATCCCTCCTTTTTACTGGATGCTTAGCTGCATCCCTTATGTTCCATGCGACTATATTGGACCATGCCTAGCATTGAAGGACAGAGGTCAGGTTGGAACCCACGGACTAAAGCATGCCCATAGGAGCACTTTGGTAGGCTCCAACAGGATAATATTGCATTGTACCACTGTTCAGATGGTGGGCTTCCTGGTACACTCGCATGCTCTTCCTTTCCATAATATGCAGTTTCGTGTATGTGTTTTGAACTTACCAATATAGGTTTTTAAAACTCCCCCCCCCCAAAAAAAATCTAAGACATTCAACAGCTGCTGCTTATTTTCCATGCACGGAGACCCGGGTGCAAAATCCTGCCCTGCTGCTGCGACAGAAGATTAACCCAAGGTGGGAGCCTGATTAGAGGACAAATGCTCATGACCAGAAGTTTCAAGTACTACACTCTCCTGGCCCAATCGGAAGACTAGTATGAGTTGTGTCCTGTCATTCTTGATCTTTTTCGGAACTCGGGAGAGAAGTAGCAGTATGAAGGCAAATAGGAGTCCTGTGCCCCAGTCTAGCCAGAATGCATCTTTGGAGGAGGGCCTTCCTAGGAGCTCCAGCTCACAAAATTGCACGTTCTCTGTGGTGGTTAAGAGGTCGAGCTAGGGTCTCAACATTTCTGGAAGACTCACTGCACCACCACTGGCTTTAACTGCCATTCATGATCCACTGGGCATCATGGACTTAGTGGCTTGAGCTGGGTAATGTCCTGACAATTCAGATAGTTCCATAAGAATGGACCCTCCTTGCACAGGAGTTAACTATGGGGACCTAAACCAGATGCAGGCCCTCTTTGTACAGGTGTTGACCATAGAGACCTGAACCGGCCTCCCTTTGATAAATGGAAGGAAGGCTTTCAGGGCCTAGTGAATGACCCGCAACTTCAACAAGTTGATGTGAAGACGGTTCACACTGGAATCGAGAGTCTTATGGTCTCTAACTCTCCTAGATGAAATCGCAAACCTGTCAGGGCTCTGTGGCTTTGGAAGGGTTCCGCGGCTGGTCCAATTGCAGTCATGTGGGCACCACCGCAGATCTTATGAAGTCTCCTCTGAAACCTGGATGGAATCCAACAGGTTTCCTTGGTGCAGCGCCCACTGAGACTTCAGATCCACTGCAGAGCCTGCATATACCACCTGGCATGGACGACAAGGAGGGTGCAGGAGACCAACAGTCCAAGACAGGGGCGTTGTGAACCTCCCGCTTTAGCAGCAACCTCGGGGTAGCAAGTTGGCAGATAGAAGTTCATAATCAATGTTTTAATGGAATACAGCGTCAATAGAAAAGCAAGCAGGATCAAGGAAGAACAAAAGATGGGTGAATAGAAAAGATGGGAAGAATATTGAATAGTAGGAAGGGTTATGGTTGGATGGATGAGTGGGTGATGAATGAATGGGTGAAAGGATGACTGAATAGATAAGTCGATAGACAAGTGACAGTATGACAGTTGAAAGGGATGATGGATGAGTGAGTGAATGGATAAACGGATGGATAGGTGAAAGGACGGCAGAGTAAAAGGATGGATGAGTGAGTGAATGAATGGATAGGTGGATTGACAGGTGAACGGATGGCAGAGTGAAGAGATGGAAGGGTGGACGGAAAGGTGAAAGGAAGGCAGATTAAAAGGCTGGATGGATGGAGGGATAGATGGTTGGATGGCAGAGTGGGTTGATGGATGGCAGAGTGGGTGGATGGATGACAGAGTCGATGGATGGAATAGTGAAAGATTGCATAATAGATGAAAGAATGAATGGATGATAGAATGTAAAGGTCAAATAGTGGCTATCAGTGGGTGGATGGAAGGGTGAAAAGATGAATAGATAGATGCTTAAATGGAAGTGACAAGGGTGGTCTTCTAGGGAGGGTAAGGCTCACTTGCTTTGTGCCATCAGAACTTTAGCTTAAAGTAGGGGGTATTTTAATTTTCAGGGTACTCCCTTGGTCTAAGAAGCCTCAGAGCTATTCTCACTGAAACCCAGGACTGAGGCTAAAACAACAGAATCATAGCCCGACTGCCCTGGACTCTGTGACCCAAATGGCAGGTCTGTTTATGCACCATATCCAGATTGACGCTAATGAAAGGAACTCTCTGTGAAGGAGTCAGGTGTACCTTGGGCAAGTTGATAGTAAACCTGAATGATATTAGGAGGTTTGCTGTTATCTGGAGATAGCCTGACCTATTGCCTGACCTATTGCCTGACCTATTGCCGGAGTGGCCCCAAGAGCAGGTCAGGATCCCGCTCCCAACTTTAAGCAGAAACTGTGCTTACACAACTTCTTGCAGTGTGCGGCGCCACACAGCTTGACCTCTCAATCCTGAATCACCTTCGGGTGCATAAGGCCACACTCCTGTAATGACTTGAAATAGTGGTCTAAACCCATACATAAGAGACATATCTTGTGGGGTTCTGTCACAGACATCTGCTTGCGACAGTTTCTACAAGGCTTAAACCCTGTAGTTTTAAGAGAGTATGTGATGCCTTGCACACTGGAAAATATTTTTATTAGAAACACTTGAAAACTGACAAGAAAATGTTAGGAGCTAGCTCCAGATCCACGTACGAAGGCATGAAAAGAAAGGAACTGACCTCAGTGCACTTATATGCGAGACCCCCGAGGTGATGCGGGCGGGGGCCCATGGTGGGGGAGCTTGCAGTGGGCCGGGAGCTGTGGCCCTGCACAAGAAGATAAGAAGCTACGTAAAAGCATTCCAGACATTACCAGCACCCCTGAGGTCTGGGGCTTCCAACAGGCCCAGCAGTTCACAGTGGAGCTCCAGTGGGAAGGCACGGCTACACACGCAAGCCACAACGCAGCTTGTAAACCCAGTAGGCCCAAGCGCAGAGACCCCGTAACCGGAGCGCACAAGAGTCCACGGGCCTGGGGACAGACAAAGGACCCAGGGAGACACGGTGAGCCGGCGCTGCAATGTTGGGACTCTCATGCCGCCCACCCCCCCTGTGCAACCATAGTGGGAGGAAGAAGACAGAGTAGCTGAGGCTTGTAGGCCTGCGAGGCACCTGGCAGGGAATTTGGGAAGGGAGGGGGCTGCCCAGAGTCAGTGGTCTAGCATCACATTGCTGGTGACTCAGTCCGGCTCTACAGGGGTCCTGCTTGAAGAACGCGGAAAGACAAGGGAGCATTTTGAACTTCCCCCTCAGCATTATACTGCTGGTTTACTGGTGTCCTTCTGGCACATTAGCAACTCTGAGAGCGCGATCACCTCTCTCCACAAAGCAGCCAGGCGGCCAAGCCTTATGGAACATCCTCAGAAGTGAGTCACAGAGCTGCACGAAATGGCATCTGCCAGAACCAAAAAGTAACACATTTTAAAAGAAATGCTCTCCAGACCACAAGGCCGGTCCGGTGAGCGTTCCACGGTGCAATCCATACAACCCCCACAGGAGGAAGACAGCCCAGAGGAGCTGGTCACCAGGGTGTTCTTGGAATCCCTCCTCACTACTCTCAGAGATGACTTGCAAGAGGTCAAGCAAGATCTTTCCTCGGAAATCCGTGAAATGAGGAGAGATGTGGACTTGCTGGGTGACCGGGTCTCAGCCCTGGAGGACCAAGGCAATGGGTAAGCAGAAGACGTGGAAGCACTACAATAAGAAATCTTACGTCCCAGAGACCAGCAGTTGGACCGACAGGCACATGCAGAAGACCTAGAGAACAGGTCCAAGCAGAACAAAATCCGGATCAGAGGTGTACCACCTAAAACAGAAGGTACTGATCTCAGGGGCTATGTCTCAGAAGTCTTTTGATCGTGTTGGTCGCTCCATCAACTCTTGAGATATAAATTGACCGGGCGCATAGTCAGTCCTCAGCGCATGGTCTCAGGCCCACCAGCAGACATCCTGGACTGCTTGCACAACTTCCAGTTGAAGGAGGACATCCTGCGGGAGGTTCGAGAGAAGCAACCTATTACATTCCATGACCAACCTCTCACCCTCTACCAGGACCTGGCGGCATCCACCTTACAGAAGAGACGGGCCTTCAAACCAGTGACTTCCTATCTCCCGAACATGGGGGTCCCCTATGCTTGGGGTCACCCCTTCCGTCTGCTCTTCCGGCTGGAGGGAAGACTCCATCAACTCTGCTCCTTCGAAGAAACATGCAAGATACTAGGTATCGATACGACACCAGCAGACTCAGGCTCCCGAACTTCTCCTCTGCACTTGGCCGCCAAGCGCCCTCGCTGGCACACCCGCAGACTGAGGAACCGGATCACAAGACGGACTCTGGCACCATCGCAAAGGGCCAACAGGCTGCCATTGACCCCATCCCTGGATGTTGCAAAGTCATCCTGTACCCTGGGCACCCCCCAACTTTTTGCGGTGTGATACTGGTGGTAACTGACTCTGAATGACCCTGGGCTCTACCTAACCAGGTCCAGGGCCAGTGCTATGCGGAAAGAGACACATTAGAATACAGTTAAAACACCTACATTCACTAGGGTACACAATGGTATGGTGGGGTACCCCTGTGATTGACATGACCTACCCTATAAGCCCCTAGTATATCATAGGGCAGGTGGTTGAAACTACCTATAAGTCACTAGTACCCTAGGGCAAGGCAGTTTAGAGGCCAGCAGCTCTTTTTGCACTTACATGTGTGCACTGCTGAAGCCTGAGGTCAGTTTAAAAGCAGCCCTGGGTGCCAGGACTGCATATAAAAAGTAAATTGTGCCCAAACTCTACTTTGGGGTTTGGGGCACTTAAAAATGGATAACCTACAATGTTTTGGTATATTCGGAACCCCCAGGGTCTCCCCTAGGTGTCACAGTCAGATATGTTTAAGGTACACCCTTATGAAAAGAGTGTTATATGCCCTGGGTTAAGTGAAATTTCACATTTCACTCCCCACATTATGGTAAAGTGCTGCTCAAATTCGACTTTGATGCTATGACCACTGTGGAGAGAGGGTCTGCAATATTTCTACAGATTCCGAACCTCTAAAGTCCTCCTAGTTGTACATGGGGTGGGGGTCCTTTAGATATAAGCATAGTAATTATAAAATATGCTTTTGTAAGTCCTGGTGCTGGAAAAATGGCCCAAGTCATTTTTCCCATTGCAAATCCCCTGCTACATAGGTTAACATGGTAGGAAGTTATTGATTAATAACTCTTGATAGGAGATGGCTGGAAATGCCATTCAAAGACTTCCCCAAATGGTATTAATAAATTCAACAATATAGTATTGTTGAATTTTCTCCTAAAGTACACATACAAGAAGTTATAAGACTTTCTTGTTTATAAGTCCAGATTTAGCCTTCCAGTGGTCTGTCGATTGGTCAGAGTTAAGTGAATTAGCCAGGCTGCCTTGAAGAGGTGATAAAGAGCAACTGGGGTCAACCAGCTCTGCTGGCAGGGCAGTGTGCTGTTCCATTGGAATGCTAGGCCAGGGGGAAAAGTCGTAAACTATGTCCTTCAAAGAGGAGAGCAGAGAATAGTGTAATTTACAACTCAAATTTTCCACCTTAGGCAGATGGTAGGATTAAGGAAGGTATGAGCAGATGCAGGGAGGAGAGTCTAAGTTAATTAGCCATCCTAGGGTTGTGTTTAGCCAGCTCTTACCTCCTTGCTGGAAAATCAGCCATTATGGATTTGTAAAATTTGGTGCACTCTGGGACAAAATAATGCCACACTCTACAGGATGTGGTCATATCTTAGAGGAAGTACCCTTCTCCCATTGGTCAGGAGTGACCTCCTGACTGACCCAGAGAACTTTGAATAAGTATCTGAGAGGGGCAGAGCCATCCAGATCTGCTGCTTGAAACTTACTGGAGCAAGAAATTGCCAAGCTGCGCAAAGATTCCTAAGGCCTGGCCTCTGAAAACTGCACCATCTGAAACTACAGCCTGTGGATTATGTTGCTGAAAAAGGACTAAAGAGTAGACTCCCTGAAAGCTACAGGTTAAAAGAGCTCATCTGGGACATCACCACCTAAATCCGCACCTTGGAGAACCACCAGTGGATTTGTAAGGGTTTTGCAACAGTGGATTGTGGGAACTGAAGTCCTCAACTTTCAAGGACCATCTTGGAGCTTCCAGACTGTTGGAGAGAGTTTGAGACACTTTGGGACCCCTTGAGGAACTTCAGGAAGAAGTTCAAGAAGTTTGGAGAACTCTGGAGTAGCTTTGGAAGAAAACTCCACAGAGGGAACGACTCGACCTGGCCAGCCAGGCCGCCTGCCTTCAACCGCGAGCCGACCAAGCCATCCAGGTTCATCCCGCTAAAAGCTCCATCGGGTCAACTTCCAGAATTTGACCGGGACTAGAAGAAATCTGAAGACGGCAAACCCTCACTGGATCTGGCTACATGAAGAGCATAGAGAGACCCCGAGAGAAAAAGCTCCAGAAAAGTTTCTAAGTCTGCTCGTAGAAAAGGTGACCTGGATTAACCGCGATCGCCAAGCCGTCTGCCTTCCATTGCGTGTCGGCCTGGATTTCTGGGTTGCCCCGCTGAAGCGCTAAAGAAAAAATTTCTAAGTCAGCTCCAGGAAAGTTGACGGGGAGCTCGTCGAAAGGCAATCCCGAGAACCCTCACCGGATCCGGACTGGCTGGGAGCTTCAAGGGACCTCGGGGAGAAAAGCTCCTAAAAAGTTTCTAAGTATGAAGGTAGAAACTGAGACCGGGACCTGCTGCGAGCTGTAGCACTAAGGGCTCCATTGCGGTCGACCTGAAACTTTGACTTTGCCCTGGTCTATCGCGAGCAGGTATTCCAATATAGTGCTATAATCTTCTAAGTGCTATATTTTGCTAAATCTTTGAAAATTCATATCTCCGGTTCCTTACATTAGATCTTTGTTGTTTTGGTGTAATTTTAAAGATAAAAATAATTCCTATCTATATGAATTGGTATTAGATTTGTATTATGTGCTGTGTCTTAATTATTTACTGAAATGGTGTTTTAAAATGCTTTACATACCTGTCTTTGAAGTTAAGCCTGCCTGCTCGCAGCCAAGCTACCAAGGGTTGAGCATAGAAATAATTATCTAAGACCTATGCTGAGTCCTACCATGGGTTATTGGTCTTATTGCCAGTGGCAGACCTGTATTTGCTCATACCAATAACCCACTTTCCAACACTGGGGCACTGGCAAACTCGGATACCTTGTAATGTGGATGGGCAAGTACTTTGTCATTCAGAAATGATGGCGGGCGGGTGGTGGGGCAGGGGGTTGGGAGGATTGGGCACATCATGACCCCAAACTGGATTCTTGGACTATAGACTGTATGTTTTCATTATTCGTTTTAATGCTTTTCTGCCTCTGTTGGGTTAAGACAGTTGTGGGAGGGCCTGTTTTGGGGGGATCTACACACATTCATTGTGCACACTGTTTTTCACATATGCACGGCCGATGAGACACCGGGCTACTAAGGCAGGCCCGGGACATGACTTGATTACCATGGCCGAGAGAGGTCCACCTTCACCAAGCCCCCGGAATGACTTGTCCACTTAAAGTCACTACCCTAAATGTTAAGGGCCTTAATAGCCCAAATGTGTGCTTGATCCAGGAGACGCATCTCCTCCCGCAGGGCTATCACAGGTTCAGATCCCGCTATTTCCCACACCAATTCTTTTCTAGTGCACGCACTAAAACAGCAGGAGTTGCACTTCTGTTCTCACACACCTTCTGCGGGACCATTGGAATAAAGGCGGCTGAGGTTAAGGGCCACCTCCTTGCACTACACCTGACCCTCGGGCACTGGTCCCTAGAAGTGGCATCTATCTACGCTCCAAACGATGGCCAGAAATCTTTCATACGAGCAGCACTCACAGAGGTCCTCTCCGCCCACGATCAGACTGTACTCATGGGTGGACACTTTAATCTGGTACTGGACAATTTCCTTGACAGGTCAACCTCCAGATTCAGGAAGACAGGAGCACTCACAAGGAGGGACACCGAGAACTTAGGGAGATGGGCCTCCACGACATTTGAAGAGAAGTCCACCCACAAGCTAGGGAATATTCCTATTAATCACATGCACACAAAACTTTTGCATGACTGGACTTCTTCCTGGGACATCCTCAAATTTAACTTCCGATGTTGCGATGATCCTGGCTACCTTTTCAGACCATTCTGCGTTCTTACTGACTCTCAATTTTCCACTCTCCCGCTGACCTACGGGCACATGGTGGGTACGGGACACCCTGCTGGGACCCGAAGTAGTGGCACAGATGGGGCAAGCCATCTCAAATTACCTGGAGTTGAACGACTCCCCCAAGGTATCCACTGCAAAACTCTGGGAGGCCTTACAAGCAGTCGTCTGTGGGGAATTTATCGCCATCTCCGCCGCAGATAACAAAATACGCAAATAAAAGAGAGACACCCTGACAAGGCAAGTGAAGGAACTCGAGGGCATCCACCAACACACGGGGCTCTAAGAATCTGGCAACAACTAATAAGCACGTGCGCCCAATCAGCAAACATCAACCTAGGTAAAACGGACTACACTGCACTGTGCCTTTCTCACAATTACTACATGGGAGCGGATACATTTCATCCATCTTCTAGCTCATAAACTTTGCACTAGGCAGCAGAACAAGGGGGTTTGCACACCTTGAGACGCAAGTGGGGCCAATATCACAGAGGATGCCTGGATGCCACTGAGTCCTTCCGAGATTTTCCCACTGATCTATATTTAGATCTACAGTTGGACCCAGCGGTCAGCTCATCCTATCTTCAAGGAGCTCAAATCACACCGCTCACCGCAGAGCAAGTAGGAGTCCTCGAACAAGGCATCAGTGTAGAGGAGGTCATCATAGCCATTTCACAACTCAAACAGTCAAAATCCCCGGGCCCGATGGGTTATCACCCCTTTTTTATCCTCTACTGGCTCTACTCCTGAAACGAGTTTTCAACCTCTTTTCAGCCCAGGGTGCTATTCCCCAACCTGGTAAGGACGCACATTATTATAGCTTGCACAGCCCAATCTCGCTCTTAAACTTGGATCTCAAGCTTTTCACCAGCATACTCACATCCAGGCTTGGCCCCTACATGCCAGCTATCATAGACCCAGACCAAGCGGGCTTTATTTCACAACGCCAGACAAGCGATAGCGCCAAAAGGATCTTGCACATCAAAGAGAAGGCCTCGCGCACAAAGGATGAGTTTATGGTACTAATGGTCGATGCCGAGAAGGCGTTTGACAGAGTCCACTGGCCTTTTCTTGAACAAGTGCTGATACGATTTGAGGTAGGCGAAATATTCCGCACCTGGATACTTAACTGCTATCACCTCCCCTCAGGATCCGTAAGAGTGAACGGGCAAACATCCACTCCTTTTTCCATTAACAGAGGTATACAGTAGGGGTGCCCCTTCCCCTCTTCTGTTTGATTTTTATATGAAGCCCCTTGTCCATAACGTCCACATTAACCCCGCAATCATCTGCATTATGTTTGGAGGAGATCAACACAAAAACTGCCTCTACGCCAATGACATGCTGGCGACTCTAGACAGACCAGCCTCTGCTCTACCCGCTTGTCTCGCCGGACTCGAAGAGTTTGGACCCGGGCTTCCAAGTAAACATTGCAAAGTCCCAGGCCCTCAGCCTCTCTCAATCTCATGAGACAGAATCCCGACTCACAGCTCAGTTCCCTATTCAGTGGACCTCAATCCCATATCTGGGCATCCAACTTAAACCCACCCTCCAGAAAACTATCGACATTAATTACCGATCTCTACTTAAGCACGTAAAATTAGAATTATCCCAGTGGGGTCGTCTCCAGTCATCATGGCTTGGAAGGATTGCAGCGCTCAAAATGACTCTCCTTCCCAAAATCCTCTATGTGTTCTAAACCATTCCCCTTCCGCCACCGGCCAGAATGCTCAATAAGATACAGAAGGAATTTCACCACTATGTTTGGGCCCAGAAACAACCACGGATGTGAAGAGAGGTCAGCTATCTCTCCCCACGGGATGGGGGTCTGGGCATACCCAACCTCCAACTCTATTTCCATGCTGCCCAACTTCAGTACCTGGTCGAATGCAATAGGGACAAATCTGAGTGTCACTGGCTATTCCAAGATCGGGCAGTGGTTGGTACCTCCTTATGGAAAATTCCCTTCCTGAGGAAACCGCATTGGCCCCGGAATCTATATCTCTCACCCATCTCAAAAGTGACTATGGATAGTTGGGATCGGTGTAGCAAGCGTTATGGACTGATCCTTCCCCTCCCCACTGACCCCCTTATTTGATAACCCTGATTTCTTTACTGGGACAGACTGAATGTCGTTCCATGAGACACATGACAGATGAAGCTATGCTCTGACTTTAATCTCCCGGAGAGAGTGCACCTGCATTACCTGCAACTTCGCCACCGGCTCCTGCACCCTGACAACAAGGCTGCATTGGAAAGGCACCTCTCACTGCCTATAAAAAATGGCTGATCATGAAAACCTCGGGCAAGAGGACAATTTCTGACCTGTACGTCTTTTTACTCCAGCCCACGAGGCACATTCACAAACCTAATCAACTACGTTGGGAAAAAGAGATAAGGAAACAACTGACCGAAGCAGAATGGGGAAAGATTTATGGCAGAGCCCATCACACAGCCAGCCACATCGCCCTTACTGAAACATTCACTAAAATAGTGACATATTGGTGCCTCACCCTGGAGAGATTGCATAGAATAGACCCATCTAAAACAGAGAATTGCTGGAGGGGCTACGGTGGGGTGAGCTTTCTGACACACATCCTGTGGGAATGTCCGCAGATATATTTGCACGTAGTAGATGATTTGGAATGCCCCAGTCTTGGAATTTCTGCCAAAGAATGTTCCGGTCCACTGAATCAGAGGCGGCGGAATAATCGATAAAACACGCATGTCAAGACTGAGATTTACGATTAATGGGGCATATTATCAAGCCTGGGCGATAAAATTATCGCTACTTTATCGGCAGGAAACTGCTGATAAAGTGACGATAATGGGCTTGATAATATGCTCTATGGAATTCCAATCGAAGCTCATGTTAGATGTCTTTCTCATTTAACATGAGCTTCGATTGGAATTCCATAGAGCATATCATCAAGCCCATTATCGCCACTTTATCGGCAGTTTGATGCCGATAAAGTGGCGATAATTTTATCGCCCAGGCTTGATAATATGCCCCAATGTTTGTTGAACTAAAAAGGATATGGCCGCAACATTGTCAGTTGTTGATGCGTTAGCCAGAATGGGATCAGCTCGCTTTCTTCCACCCATACCTCTAGGTCTTTCAGCAGAAGTGAAGCTATTCCTTGTCTTCGATATCTAACAGCACGATTAGGCGGTAATTGCCCGGGGCCAGTTTTTCGCCCTTCTTGAAAATTGGGTGAAGTATCGAACCTTTCCATCTTTCTGGGGTGTGCCCAGACAGTGAGCAACAATGGTATACAGTGGACAGTATTGCAGTCCATAGTTCCATGTCGTTTTTAAAAAGTTGGGCTGGGATACCATTTGGTCCTGGCGCTCCTGTACATCGGCTGCTCAACATGGTATTTGAGATAAGTTTTGCAGAAAAATTCCGTCCATTGTTGGACACAGCAGAATCCGTGCCAAAGTCGAGTTTGGCTGGAGACTAGGATTATTGGTTGTGTGCAGTGTTTTAGTATGCTGGATCCACTGTGCCTTGTCGATTACGTTGGAGCGTCGGCTATCATAGGGTGTTTTACTTTTAATGTATCTCCACAGCTCGGTGTGGCTACGTTTGCCTAGAAGGGAATAAACATGTAGCCATTCTTTATCCATTTGTTCATGTTTGATCGTCCAGACCTGCAGTTTTAGCTGTTCGTTCAGTTTATGGTATAGGTTCATTTTGGATCGTTGATTATGTGTCTTTCTTAGTAGTTTCCGCAGCCTAGAAATCTCCATTTTCAGAAACAAAACAATACACCTTGCACAGCACCTTTTTTTCCCTTAGATTTGCGCACAAAAAAACTGCTACATTTAAACTATTTTCTCAGTTCCATCTAGGGCAATCTATAAACCCTGGGTACCTGTGGAATTCCTGGGATGTTGGCAGAAAATGACACAAATCTGACGTGGATATCTTATGTGGGCCACTAGGGTGGAAAAGAACCACCAGTTAATACGTTAAATGTGTCTAAATCAGCTGTACTCTCTCAATTGTCCCCCCAGGTAGTTCCTGCGATCTGTGTGGTTTCCAGCTACCTTCATACCATTGCGTTTACCAGCAATGCTTTTGCAACAGAAAGAGGACTTCATAAGAAATAAACACAGTTCCTTTTCCAGTCACAATAACTGTATTTTACTGCCATCTAGCGGCAATTGGTTGTAATTCTCCATTTTCTGCTGTGATATGTTTGTAACTGTGTCTTTTTAACAGCATTTCATTCTGAATTTTGTACATTTTTATTAGCTTCTTTACTTTCCCTTCAAAATTGATCTGGAGTCCAACATTATCTTCACTTGTATCCTTTCGCCATGTCAGCTGAAGGCATGCTGCAGACTCCTCCCTTCATAAATGATTGCAGAAACCCAATGCTACCATGGGAGCAACATATGAAATGATTCAAATATTATTTAATTGTCATGGGGCAAAAATGTATTTTCTTTGCACAAACAACGCTTTGCTTCACAATTTCGGTATCCAAGGACAGAGAAAGTTTGATAATTTACCCCACCTTAATGCTCAAGAAGGAGGGGGTGAGCAATGTGATGTTTTCCAGAATGCTTTAAAGAAACTAGAGGACCAATTTGATGAAAAAATGTATGTAGTCCTAGAGCGTAACACATTTTTGGTCACACTCAAAGAAAAAATTAAAACATAACAAGTTATGTTCCTGTTCTAAGAGATCTAGCTAACTCTTGCTAATGTGGAGATCTCTGTGACTCACTTTTCCACGACCAAATTGTAAAATGTACTAGCGATCCTAAAATTCAAAAGAAGTTGTTGGCCAAAAACCCTAATCTTTAAGATGCTATTGATATAGCTAAAAGAATCCTAAAATGAAATGCCTCAGGTATGGGGACATTGGCATTTGGAGAACACTGTAATTAATGTTATGCCAAAACTCCTTTATGCAGGAAAAGTGACAATTAGCCCACTTTTCTCGTGTGTACAAGGATCAAACCTCAAAGCAATAAAATGTTGTAGAACATTTAGATGGAGGGACTAACAAGTCTGTTTTTCAGGTTATGGGCAATACAGAAAATTTGAAGTCACCTAAATGTGAGAGTGTCCTTGATAATCATACCGTAGAAGTGTTTGCTGACACTTGCTCACCTAATGGGCCTAATTTATGAGCACTTTAGCACCACTGGAACGTCACTTTTTTGAAGTTCCGGTAGCGCATTGTGCCCTGGCATATTGACAAGACCACGTAAAGCTACTTTAAGTGGCTTTTTATGGCCTTGTAAATAGGTGCCCCTTTTATGCAGAACACTGCGTGAAAGGGGGGTTCCATGAGTGTTGCTTTGGGTGTTCCCATGCAACACCCACAGAATCTGAAGCATTACGAGAAATCGTAAACCTTGGACGGCGCAATGAGGAGAAATGCTTTTATTCCTCCTCATTTTTTCCTTTTTCTATGTGTGCTGCATTCTGGGGGTGTCCCTTTCTGCACAAAATCAATCAGCCACGCAACGTAGGCACCCTTGCACCATGTTGCAAGAATGCCTGCATTGGCGCATGGCAGGCCATTGTGCACCAGCGCTGGGGAAAAAGACAGGAATGCCGCATATCTCATAGATGCGGCGCATTCCAGCCCTTTTGTTTTGACATATGGCAGTGCAGCAAGATTTCTTGCGCCGCTGCCCTAAATCAAAACCTCATAAATGAGGCCCTTTATGTTTATTGACAAGAAGGTTCAGGAGGTGTTCACCAGCAAAGAGGACATTACTGTTGAAACAAGTGGGGACAGTAGAAACTCCATTGCCCTCACCGGTATCTTGTGCATATCATTTTCCGGGTCAGATCCACAGGTGGAAAGGTGTATATCACGGAACAGAGTGCAAATTTACTTTGGTGGAGACACCAAAAGGAATTAAGGATACAATTAGATTCCAATGCACAGGATCCTGTTCTCCTGGTAGAAAGAAGTTTAGGGATTGAGGATGTATGTAAGGATGTGTACAGTGTGTTTTTGGGTCTCTTAGATTTAGTAAAATATTTTCAGCACAGAACTAAACTGAAGAGCAATGTCGCTCCCTGTGTACATAAGGTCTGTCCCTTTTCCTTTCTCACAATGAAACCTCTTGCAGATGAAGTGAGCAGATTTGCAGATTGGGGAGTCATTTAGCCAACTGAATCTTCAGAGTGGCTCTCCCCAAAAATCTGTGTGAGTAAAAAGGAGAGGAGGGCAAAGAGATTAGATTGTGTGTCAATTTAAGGGGTTGCAGTACTGTGATATGGTTAGATAAGCATCCTCTCAGTACTATAAGAGGTGTACATAAGCATCCCCTTTCAAAAATGTATGATTTACTCAGCTGTGTGAAGAAGGCCACAGGTTGCAGTGCCATGTACTTCTCTTCAGCCTACCACAGGTAGAGCTCCATCTAGATTGAAGCCCACTTACCTTGTTTAATACGCCTTTAGGTGCCTGTGTGTTCAGACAGATGCATTTAAAGCTAGCATCAGCTGCTTCCATATTTCAGCATATGTTGCAGCACGTTCTAAAATACATTAATGATGTTATGTACTTTCAAGATGATAGTTTACTGTTTGGGGAAGACGTGCGCATGCTGGAAAATACACTGAGGTGTGTTCTTGAGCGATTAAGGGTGTCAGGATTTCCTAAAATTGATAAGTGTCACAATGGCATGAGCTCAGTGATAAACCAGACCTGATTCACAAAGGAAACTTACACTATTGAGTGAGTGTACTACTTTCAGTATTCACAAGGTGCACTTTTGTAGTAACATTCAATTTTGTAGTAAGTCCAGCACTACACATGGTCAACCACCTGTCTGAACCATCCTAATATTAGAGGTATGGACTTAAAATAAAACCCTGTAAGAAAATAATGTTAAATTATTTAAAATAGTTAAATATATTAATATAAATTAATTTTAAATATTTTAAAATAGTACATATTATTTACTATAAAATATTAAATAACATATTTTGAATTTAAAAATAATGTAACAATAAATGTTATTAAAAATTATATTTTTAATTAGTTTAAATAATTTAATACATCGGCTTTTATTTCAAATCCCTACCTCCATTAGTAAACATACTCAAAAGTGTAATCATACTCAAAAGTGTAAGTTACCTTGTAGAAGCTCAGTATTTAACTGAAAATAAAAAGGTCAATGACAACACTGAAATAAACAATTCGCTCTCAGCACATTTGTTTGCAATGTTTATTGAGAACCCAATCAGAATGCAATCATATATACGTGCACACGGAGACCTCAGCAAAGCTCACTGAGTGCCCAATTGGTATGACAGTGCAGAGACATTTTATAGGTATAAGCCCCCACTGGATGGGCATCATAGCATACGTAATCTGGATCAGACTATGTCCTGCTGGACCAATCAGTGAAGTGCAAATGTGGTGTGATACCCTTTTAAGGCTCGAAATATGTCTATACCCTGGTGTTGCTGCCCACGTGTCATCTACAAGAGAAGATTTGGGTTTTCCCCTAAAGGTGAAATCTGTGCCTCTGGTATATGTGGACTTGGCACGTACTTGACCAGCCGGGCCTGCAGGTCATGTCGACATGATTTACTGAAAGTGTGAGGTTTTTCAATAGCTAGCTGGAAGCTGGAAGCTGGCATGTTTATTCTCGGAAAAGCCTTGCATTGCTTGCACGTTGCAGCTGACTGAGACTGACTGACACACAAAATGGAGCGTGCAACCTTTTTGTGGATTTCTGCTGGTGTCTTTCTTTAGTAGCTCAAAGAAGACTATAGGCCTGAAAACATATGTATTTGGTATTATAGAAATGTCCGCTTCATCATCCCCAAATCTGATACTAAATCATATGTTAATCAGAAGTCATCCATCCTTATCATCTCCTGTCCCTCATCCTCATCCTTATGGGTGTGGTGTGGTGAATCACCTTTCCTTAATATGTAGTTGGCACAGGACCTGGAAATTGCTGCACAACAAGATGGGCATATTTGTATCAGGAGGCACAGTGTCAAAAAGGCTGCTACCACTATTATAATTGCCTCAAGTATCCAAGAGCCCCAGTCTGTGAACCAATTCATCACATCTTCCCATAGGCCACCTGTGTGTATACCGTGGGCCTCATCTCTAATGTCTTTAATCTTTTTTATAGCTTTGATTATATTCCCACTGTTATCCGGAATAAATACACAGCATTGGCTCTGAGCCAGGGAAGATGCTGGGGAAGATGCCTCATGGAGGACGGAACAGACTCCTCCTTCCTTGGCCAGAATGATATCGAGGGCAATCCTATTTTGGACCACAACGGCCCTCATGGAGGTAAGTTCCTCTGTTATATTTCCTAAGGCATCAGTGGTAGAGTCAGCTAGATCCTCAATCATCCTGGATAAGTGGGGTATCCTTTCTGAGGTATAGATATTGCCTAGTACTGGGATCATTGCCCCAACACCTGTTAACATGTGGTCTACCCATGCCGCCATTCTCTTGGCCCTAACTAGTGTCAACCCTTTCTTTTCTGCTGTCACTAATTTTGTGAAGTGGGTCATCTGTGGGATGATGGATGCTAGGTCGCAACTTCCATACCATCCTAGGGGCAGGTAGAAGTATGCCCATGGACCCCAGACAAAGAAAATGCCCTTGTCACCTACCAGAACTGGTGACGGCTCGTCACGACTCCTGACTCGAGTTAGTCTGGTTGTGTGGTTACAGCTGCTCATTCCCATGTAAATCTGGGTAACTGCCTTGGTCGGTAGTATGCCTTTTATCCTGTTTATTCTGTCCTCACAATCAAACAATCCCTGCTCTCCTTTAGCGACCTCTTCGAAAGTGCATCCAAACGAAATGCATTCCTTCCAGTTGTCTTTGGACAGCAGTTCCGAAAAAGTGCATGTTCTGGTAGCTACTTTTGGAAAAAACGGTATTCTTTTGGGTGTTACCATTTCATCCTTGAGGATGCAGGAGGGGGCTGAAACTTCCCCTACTCTGAACTTTGGTACTTTCATATGGCCTGTCTCTATGTCATTCCAGCCTGCTCGGACTTTCCATTCTTCATTTCTAGAAGCTCTGTCAAATCCTTTTAGCCTCTCTAAGTCTCCCTTAGTTGGCTGCATATTCATACAAGGGATCCTCTTAGGTCTGAGAGGAGGGTCTGTTATTTTTCTGCTATAGCTATAGCCACTGCTACCGCTGGGATCAACAGTCAGTATTTCAGATGAGGGTGTACCTATCGATACTGATACAGACAAGCTGTGTTGACTGTAACATGTCTCGCAACAAGACACAGCCTACATATTTGGATACTGGCAGCACGTGGTACTTCAAACTATGTGTGGCATCTGTGGGCAGGTGTGTGCAAACATAGCAGTCTGATATATTCAAAATCGTCACATACAGTTTCAGCATTTCTGTGTATTGGTTTCCTTCGTATGTATCCCACAATCCTTCTTGGTCCCCTTTATTCACATCCACCCCCACATCAGTAATGTTCATTGTTATATTTTGTTCATAGTTTCTTGGGGATTTTGTTGGCTCAGTACCATCACTACCATCCCCCACCCTTCCATTAAGATGTGGTATTTCAAGCTCAGCTGAATACACTATTATTATTGCTGTTACTATAATCGCTGGTACTGGTAACAATATTGCAAGAATCACTGCTCTCCAGTTACATGTGTGTCTTTCAGTGGACTGCATGACTCTGTACAAACCTTGCCCTTCCCTATGCTATGCAATCTTCTTGTGAATAGGCGCTAAGTTTATTCTTGGTCCACTCGGGCTTGTGAATAGGCCCTAATTTTGTTCTTCTTCCTCTTGGCGCTATGCTAGCTGACCCTTAGAGTCAAGCATTTAACCACTGTTCTTCTCTTATTTTTAATGTCTCGAATAGGTCTAGGACCCGTGACCTCTGTTGCAAAAACGGCACAATGGAGAATGTTCTAAGTTTTGAATAATGCTAGAATCAGTACTTTCTATCACAAAAATAGCACCATTGAGAATTCCAAAACGTAGATCTGTTAATTCTTGCTCAGGGACCTGCTCTGGGCCAGTTGGAAAGGCAATCTGTTATGTTTCTATAATGCTGGCTTGCATTTTACACATTTGTTATTGCTTGTAATGCTGCATCCTTATGATGCTCTAGAGATTCTAATATGATGTCACCGCTGTGGCTCTGTATCAGTTGGTCCAGCTGTGTCTGGCAAGAAGCTGTTTAGGATCTTTCTCTGAGGAATAAACCTACTTCAAGATTTACTTGTGTATTGGATTCATTATCACAACAAATTTGGCGACGAGGATGGGATACGACCAAAGGAGAACCTGGTTAGTGCCATTGCGAACGCAAGTGTGCCTCATGATAGGGACTCTTTACGTTCCTTCATGGGCTTAGTGGAATACTATTCGAAGTTTGTGCTAAATTTTTCACACAAGACGGAAGCATTGAGGGAGCTCTTAAGGAAGGGTAAGAAGTTTAGCTGGGGGAAAATGCAACAATCTGCGTTTGATGTGATCAGAAAGGAAATAGTTCATGCAGGTGTTTTGACTCCATTTCAAAGTGGTTTGGATAATATCCTTACTGTGGATGCAAGTGGCGTGGGCATAGGTGCTGTTTTGGCACAAGTGCGTGGGGGTGTGGAAAGGACAGTAGCATTTGCTTCTCGCTCTTTGTCTGAGTGTGAACGCAATTACTCTGTTATAGAGAGAGAGGCATTGGCGGCGGCCTGGGCTACAAGTCATTTTAGAGTATTTTTGTGGGGCAGTCATTTTCGGTTGCGCACTGATCATAAACCGTTGTTGAAAATTTTGGGTCCAGGAGGGATAAGCAATTGTTCTGGTAGGTTAGCTAGATTGGCAGTAAAGCTGCAAGATTTTGACTGTAAAGTGGAGTATGTTCCAGGTTGGCGCAATAAAGTCGCTGACTGTTTGTCAAGGTTGCCGGATGAGAAAGCTGTGGTTGTGGATCTTTCTACGGAGGAAGTGGTAGCAAGTATTGATGATGCAGTAGAAGGTATGGATGGTGCTATTCAGAAGAAGACCTGGATTGAGCAGATGGAAGAGGATGCAACTTTGATTGGTGTCCGCAGGATGATGAAGGGTGTTACCAGGAGGGAAAGTTCTGTTCCACTTGGTGTTCGGCCTTATTTGAAAGTTGTAGATCAATTATCTGTTACAGATAATGGGGTGTTAATGCGTCAGGATAAGTTTATACCGCCACAGGGTTTGCGGGGCAGATTGATTGGGTTAGCACATCAAGGCCATATGGGTCAAACAATGACCATAAGGAGGTTGAAAGAATTGTACTGGTGGCCCGCTATGGATCAGCAGGTGAGAGAGTGGGTAGAGAGGTGTGTGGCATGCAAGGAGTCTGAGAAGAGGTTAAGGGTTGGCATTGGATCGAGCAAAGAGCCCCAGCATGTTTCTGTTGCTGACAAGGTTTGGGAAAAGGTGTGTCTAGACTTTGTTGGGCCATTTTCTTTCTTAAAAGAGAATGAGAGGTTTGCGGTTGTTTTGGTGGATGCGAAATCGAAATGGGTGGAGGTTGCGTTTATGAGCAGTATAACGACCAAAGCTACCATTGCTGTTTTGTCAGAAATTTTTAAGAGGGAAGGATTTCCAGAAGTTTTGTTGACTGACAATGGAACACAATTGACCTCTACAGAAATGAAGTGCTTCTTAGATTCTGTTGGTGTAAAGCATGTGTGTTGTTCTCTATATAATCCACAAGGAAACGGACTCGTGGAGCGCATCAACCGCATGGTCAAGGGTACCATGCAATTGGCTCATGGTTCTGGTCTACCTGTACTTGAGTCAGTGAGTGAGATGCTGTGGGCGTATCGCACAACAGTGAATGATGTCTTAGGTAAGAGCCCATTTGGAATGATGCGAGGAAGGGAGGCTGGCTCCAAGTTACTTCCTTCATGGATGAGGGAGAAAACAAGAGGGGCAGAATCACAATCAGGGTGGTTGAATGGGGATGGCAAACAGTACTTTAATGTGGGAGATCTAGTGAAAGTGAAGCCTGGTGGGCATAATAATTTTGTCAACAGGTTCAGAGGACCTTTCAAGGTGAAAACTGTGGGCAGCAATTGGGTGAGATTAACTAATGGTCAAGTTTGGAATCTCAGGCGGGTTGCTTTATATCAAAGGGGTGACTCCAAACACGTAGAAAATTTGGAAGGTACGTATGATAATGAGCGGTGTTCTCCTTGGATGTTGATGAAGGATGTAGAGTTTGGAAAGGTACAAGGGGTTGATACTCCCTCCTCTGGAGTTACAAATACTTCTGATGAACAAGATACGCCTGCAAGGGAGGGAGATGGGTTGGATGGTTCACGTGTTTTGAGGGCTGCTGGTGAACGAAGGTTACCTGGGTATCTGAGTGATTATGTTTCTTCATTCAACTCATGAGCCTCAGTTATTTATTTATTTATTTATTTATTTTTGTTGATTTGTTTTTGTTTTTCTTTCTTTTTCTGGCCTTACTATAAAGGGGGGAGATGTGTTATGTTTCTATAATGCTGGCTTGCATTTTACACATTTGTTATTGCTTGTAATGCTGCATCCTTATGATGCTCTAGAGATTCTAATATGATGTCACCGCTGTGGCTCTGTATCAGTTGGTCCAGCTGTGTCTGGCAAGAAGCTGTTTAGGATCTTTCTCTGAGGAATAAACCTACTTCAAGATTTACTTGTGTATTGGATTCATTATCACAACACAATCTCATTAAAAATTAATCTTATTAGCTCATTGAGCAATAGTGGCCTCGGGACAAATAATGTTAAGGTTGCAGTTGTGTCTCTTCCTGGGCACAAAATGGTTAATTGTATCCGGGACCGTTGTCTGCAATCTTGTATAGACACAGATCGAAGTCTGTCTGTCCAGAGCATTTGCATTTAGCCAGCAGTCCGTTAATCATTAGTCAACTTGTTCATGTTTCTGTTTGCTGGAGGAGCGAAGGTTGTATCCTTGGCTAGGCTCTGCTGCTGGTATCTGAATCGGTCGGGTCCGTTCTCCGTCCCCGGGCGTCACTTTTTTTGTGTGGGACGCGTGGATCCACGAAGTTAGACCATCACACTTCACTGCTGTAGCCATGGTAAGAATGACCTGCCTTGGCCCCCTCCAACTGGGCTGCAAACATTTCCTCCATGTGCGGGCCTTTACCCAAATCCAGTCCCCGGGCTGCAGATCGTGGGCTGGTGGCGTTGCAGCCTCTGGAAGGGACTTCAGCACCTGACAATGGAGGTAACGTAAAATATCGGTTAACTTCTTACAGTAACACAATAATAAGTCATCCGTTACTGACAGGGGGGCTGTTGACATATGTCCAGGTATGTTCATTGGCCTTCCAAATATTATTTCATGTGGGCTCAGCTTTGTTACTCTGTATGGTGTACCTCTCATTGCTAGAAGCGCTAAAGGCAGAGCATCTACCCATGAGAGGTCATTTTACGCACATATTTTTGCTATCTTACTTTTCAAAACTCAATTTTTCCTTTCGACAGTGCCTGCTGCTGGTGGATGGCACGCACAATGCAACTTTTGTTTTATGGCCAATCCCTTGCATAGTCCCTTTATGACATTGGAAAGGAATGCAGGCCCATTGTAGGACGCCAGGAGGGAGGGTACCCCAAACCTTGGCAGTAGCTCCTTCAGTAGACACTTGGCCACGCTCTGTGCATCACAATGTTTGGTGGGGTAGGCCTCTATCCATTTGCTAAACATACAGACAATGACCAAAACATATTTATATGACTGGGTGGGGGGGCAAGTCTATAAAATCAAGATGAAGGCTTTCAAATGGCCCATGGGGAGGTGGGAAGTGGCCAGGCGCAGTTGGGGTATCTTTTCCAGTGTTATGCTGGGCACAGACAGAACACTGCTTGCACAGCCTTTCTGCTGTCTGGCGGAATTTTGAGTTATACCAACACTGGGAAAACAATCTGATCATGCCATCACGTCCTACATGTGAGGGCCCATGGAGCAATCTGCTCATTAAAGGGAGCCTGGTGGAAGGCAAGCATATCCTGCCATTAGGCCCTAACCAAAGTCCCTCCTTTGTTTGTGTGCACCCCTGTTGCTCCCACTCCTCTTTTTCATTGTTAGCTGTATTTCTCTGAATATGTATTGGGTCAAAATGTAGTGACCCACTAGTCTCTTTTGTGTCTGTCCTGTTGTCTACTAATTGTACCATAGCTCGCTGGCAGCCTGTAAGTGCTATTCTCTTCGCCTCTTGGTCAATGAAAGCATTGCCTCTGGAAATGGGGTCTTTTGATGAGGTGTGGGCAGCACATTTTATAATAGCCACTTTGAAAGGTAGTAGCAGAGCTTGGAGGAGGTCATGAATCAATTGTGCATGCTGTATCTCCTGGCCTGCTGATGTAAGGAACCCCCTCATTGCCCATAGCTGGCCAAAGTCGTGGACCACCCCAAAGGCATACTGGCTGTCTGTGTATATATTCACTTTCTTTCCTTCAGCCCACGCACATGCCCGTGTAAGTGCCACAAGTTTAGCTGCCTGTACACTCTTTGCTGCTGTCAGCCTTCCCCCCTCCAATAATTTAGTAGCTGTGCCCACAGCATAAGATGCTTGTAATACTCCTGTGTCATCCCTTAAGCATGACCCATCTACAAATAAATCTCCTTGAGCATCTGGGAGTGGTGTATCTTTAAGGTCTGGGCGTATCTTAGTATGCCTATTTATGGCCAAGGCACAATCATGAAAGGAATCATCTGAATCAAAATCCTCCAGCTCATATTCAGTTGGTAGCAAGCATGCAGGGTTCAAAGTGGTACATCTCTTGATGATAATGTGTGGTGTCAAGAGTACCAACTCATACCTGGTGAGGCGTGCATTGGTGAGGTGCTGTGTCTTAGTGGATGTGAGGAGTGTGTTCACGGCATGTGGCACATGTAGGACTAGTCTGTGTCCTAATACTAAGTTGTCTGACTGTTCCACGGCAAGTGCTGCAGCTGCCATGGCTTTCAGACATGGTGGGAGCCCTGCAGCCACTGGGTCTAGCGTGGCAGAGTAATATGCCACGGGCGGTAGAAAGCTTCATGTTTCTGAGCCAAGACCCCCATTGAACACCTACCCTTCTCGTGGCAATACAAGTAAAAATATTTGCTATAATCTGGTATGCCTAGCGCTGGTGCTTTCTTCAATCCTCTTTTCAGCTCATTGAAGGCTGTCTCACATTCTTGTGACCAGGGTACAGTGTCAGGTATGTCTTTGGGTGTCAGTGCCTGTAGGGGTTTCGCAATGAGAGAGAAATTCGGTATCCAGTGACGACAATATCCTGCAACCCCTAAGAACGCCCTAACTTCCTTCTAAGTGCGGGGTCTGGGAAAATGTGTTAGTGTTGAGATTCTGTCTGGCAACAGTTTTCTTGTTCCTTCTGTCAACTCATGGCCTAAGTATTTCACAGAGGTGAGGCAAAACTGTAACTTCTTTGGGGAGACTTTGTATCTCTTTAGTGCTAAGTGGCATAGGACAGCGATGGTGTCCTTTACACAAGCCTCCTTTGAAGGCAAGTTACAAGAAGGGGGTTGAACCCATGCAGTCGCGGGGACCTGGGCGCTATGTGGTAAATGTAAGAAAGGGATCCCCGCAAGGAGAACGTGTTGTTTGCAACACACGCTAACACAGTTATAAATAAACCAAAACGTTAATCAAAAAGTACTTATAACAAGTATTGTCTTTTATTTAACAATACCAGATTTCAATCAATAAGAAAACACATTCACATTTAATAAATGAATAGCCCCAGTTGGGAAAGGGAGAAAAGGGGAAGGAAGGATGTGCTCAGGGCGGTGTAAAGTCAAGAAAAAATAAACAAAGTCAAAAAGAAAATAGATTGTGACAGTCTTTAAATGAGAATTGAAACAATTCCAATAAAAAAAGCCTAAACTATTAAGGCATCCATTGTGACACTGTTAACCTGGGGACATTCAACGGTCACATACATAGTTCAATGTAATCAGGGGCATGTGCCGGAGGTCCCAAATGAAAAGGAGAGCCGTCGACATTTCGACCCCTAACCGTAGGCTACGTTAGGTCCTTTACCGGGGTCTTCATCAGGACAGGTACAGGGGGGAAGGGAAGGCAGAAGTTGGGTGGGGCGGTCCTATCTGTAAAAATTAAAAACCAAAGGTCAGACTAATGAATTTCGTAAGACCTGATAGTCGTCATTCTATTTTACATAGTACTATAGCTTTCATTTACCATGGAGTCCAGGCCCGGACGGGCCTCCGAACGTGGGAAATGAGTGAGACCAAACATAAGGTCATGGTCAAACTCAACGATATTAGATCGTGATAACAGAGGAAAATTAACCATAAATGAATTAAAAGCAAAGTGATGAATTGTGATCTATGCAGTAGTGCATACTCGGTGTTGCATCAGGATTCAACTTACATCAGCTTAAAACAATCATCCAAATGCTGAAAATATAGTAGATTACAATCTGAATTATCGATATCCCAAGGGAACAGGCTGCCGTAAGTGTACACCAGCTGTGGGTTGAAAAAGGTGTAAGAATGATATTAATCTGGTGATGAATATAATCAGAAGCCAACATGGTGGCAAGGCCAATATCAAATCGTCAATATACTGGATAAGTGTGGACCACTCCTTCAGTACCAGGTAGCCTAGCTGACACAGGTATATTAGATAATATTGTTGCTGGGTTTGGGACCACTGGGAAAGATGGCAACACTATTTTGTTCAATTCTCTCAGGTCTTGGGTGAATCTGTAGACAGGGGCCCCATTTGGGCCCTTGGAGGCTTTCTTCACTGGGAGAATTGGGGTGTTACATTGACTGTATTGAATCTCTCTTAAAATTCCTTGCTTCAGGAGGTCTTGTATCACTGGTGCGATGCCTTCCTCCCCCTCTTTGGAGATCTTGTATTGTGGCACTCTTGGGAGAATTGCCCCTGGCTTCAGTTTTATCTGTACCGGTGGGTAGTTCAATACCCGCCCTACGTCATTGGCACTTGTTGCCCAGACCTCAGGCGGCACACAATGGCATAGTTCTGGTGGTATTTTGGTGTCTGTGCATTTCATGAAGGCCTGTACCATCAGGCCATTTGCCTTGCTCTCCAGAAGGACTCCTGCTGGTGAGCAGTGTATGGTGCATTGCAATTTGCATAACAAATCTCTCCCCAGCAAATTCACGGGGCAAAACCTGCTAAAAATAAACTGGTGGTGCACTGTTATTGTGCCTACTACAAACTGTAGTGGCTCAGTAAGCTATTCTGTAATAGGTTGGCCAGTCATGCCTACTGCTGTTATCGTAGTCCTAGAAAGTAGAGCTTCAGGCGTTGTTAGTGCCTTCAGCATTGATCTTTGAGCCCCTGTGTCAATTAGAAATGGAATAACCCTGCCCAATATTTCTCCCTCTACATATGGTCCGGATTGATCTACTGCTATTGCTGGTGCTATCACGCAGTTTCCCACTTTCAGGCATCCCTAGAATGATGCTGGGGGTGGGGGTGGGGGCCAGTCAGTCATTACTGGAGTCCATCCTTCCCCCCTGCCCATTGCTGCTGGGACTCATTTTCCTGTTGCGGGTTGTCCCGGTACCCTGTGTGCCGAGTGTAGTTGGCATGCTGGTGTCTGCCTTCTTGCCCGCTGTTCTGTTTGTACCTACTGTCCTCATTTCTTTTCTTTAATATTGGACAATCTGCTTTCCAATGATTGGGGTCCTTACAATAGAAGCATGCTGTTCCTTGTGGTGGCAGGGAGGTTGATCTGTGGGGTAAGGAAGGTGTCCTATCGGCCTGCTGTTTTCCTATGTCTCGCGCCCCCCCTCTGCTCCTTTCCCTACCCCTGTTATTGCTGTAAAACCGTTCTTGTGCTACCATTAACCTCACTTTTTCTTTCTTTAATTTTTCTGTCTCCATCGCCTGCGCACTAGACTGAAAATCTGAGCAGTACTTGACCGCAGAAAGCACCTTCTCTATCTGTTGCCAGCAGACAAAAGAAGTCTGCAAGTGTGTTCTGATAGGTGGTGTGAGGCCTTTTACAAATGTAGTTACCAGGGCTGGCATTTCATCTACCATAGGATTTTTCAATCCACTGTTCTGCCTATATACTTGCAGGAGGCGGTCAAAGTATGTATTCACACTTTCATCTTTCTCCTGTTTGGTACTTGTAATTTTGCTCCAATCAACCCTATCTTTAAGTACCTTCTCCTTCAAGTGTTCCACGACTTTTTTGTATAACTCCTCTTCTGGGCCTGGCATCCCTCCTTTGCCCCTCCTTGGTTCCACATCTGGCCAATCAACCTTTCTTTTACAATCTTCCCAAAGGTCCTTTGGGATGATGATATTGAATAACGTGTCGAGGTCTCTCCATAATAAGCCTCCTAACTCTGCCATTCTACTAAGCTCTTCATACCATCTTTGCGGTTCTTCTCTTAGCCTGGGAAAGTCTTTGCTGAAAGTGCTAATGTCCTGCCTTGACCATGGGACATAAACATATGCTAAATCATTTGGCGTGCTGCTAGGAGGTGGCGGTATCTCTCGTAGGGGCATGATAAGTGATGGGACCTCTGTTGTCATAGAGTTGCCTGTTGTGTTGGCTGTGGTGATGGAGTGGGCAAGAGAGTGAGCTACATCAATTACTGTACATGCGTGTATTAGCTGCTTCCATTGTTGTAATTTATCGATAGCATATTTAAGCGTGTCCTGCAACTTAGACTCCTCCCATGTTATTAAATCTGAGTCTGTGAATCAGAACTTCCCTACTTCCCAATCATATTTTTCTGGTAGTTGGGCACGACTACCTGTGGTTGTCTGGGTGTCAGCTTGCTTAGCATATGCTAAACAGGCCTGGGGTGCTTTGTTCATTAACTCAGCTCGTGCTAAGGACAGTGTTTTCTCTAAGTACCTCCTATTCTGTGATTGTATAAAGGAGTCCACTGTTAGTGAGCCCTCCACGAGCCGCTGTAGTAGAGCTTGACAATTTAAAGAATCGCTCTTTAACATCAATTTTGGTGAGTTTGGATTGGATGCAGAAGCTCCTCCCACCATTCCCCCCAAAATTACTCTTCTTTTGCTCTCTGGAGCTGACTCTGTTTCTGCCAAACACTGCTCTAGTGTTGAAATGTCGCGTTCTGTGTGATGGACATATGTAAATGCATCCCATATTAGTGAGTGCCACTGTTGCTGGCTGAATGAGTCATCCTGTGATTCATCCTCAAATAATTGCTGCCACGGTCTGTCTATTAGTTTCGGTGTTTTGACCTGTTTCTTAACACATTCTTTGAGAATACTGTGTTTCTTCTCGTTGTAGTCTGAAGCGGCTTTGACGGCTGTTTCTCTCATTAGTTTCAGAGTACCCAGGTCTTGGATAGACTCCAATTCCGGTCTCAATGCTATGCGTACAAAGGTTATGGCTGCCTCTCGTTCCCCGGGAGTTAGCTCAGTGTGTTCTGGCTCAGGTACATGCAGCGGTGAATCACCACCCAGGCATCCCAAGAGAATATCTTCTAAGAGTTGGTATTCCACCCCTGCCCCACCTTCTACCTTCTCTTCTTCTTTAACTTGGACGCATGGGAATGCGCCTACTGTGTCTAGCTGATCTTTTCTCCATCTGCCCTCCAGTTTTGCCTGTAATACTTTCTTTTTAATTTCCATAAGTTCAGTGTGGACCTTTGATTTGACTGCGCTTGTTGAACGCATCTCGCTTAACACAACGTCCCAATTATGGAAAGCCTCCCATTCCAAACTTCTAATCATCTTTCCCTTTAAATTTAACATCTGGCGCAAGTATGACAATTTTGCCATGTCATATGTGCCATTACATGGGATCTGGAGATCCGGGTTTTTAGATGTGAGATCATGCCACTTGTGTGTGTACATAATTGAGCTTAGGCCTCTTTTTATAGCCACATTATATGCGGGTGAGTTCTTGGGTGGGGCTGGCTGAGCCGTATCTAAAATCTTTTTACTACTGCTGTTTCCCATGGTTGAATTGTGTGTAGCAGCTAGTCCTAAACGCCTTACAAATAACTGTTCAAGTATACCAGACAGATGGGTTGCAGGGTAGACTTCAACACGGTAACATGTGACACAATAAGTTTACAGAAATACTTCACATATATATATTTCAGCCGCACAGTATTTGCAAGAGGGCAACAAGAAAGCCATACATCAATCACCCCAACAGGTCATGTAGTGCCAATTCACCAAAGCATTTTCGCAAGGAAGAAAGAAGCCAGATCCTGGTTTGTTTGTTGAGCCTTGATGGCCTGTGAAATGAGTAAGATAGGAAACCAGACTCTGTCTGTGGCTGTGCCACAGGGTGCTGACATTCAACAATAGAGCCAGAGTGGTGAATTGCTTCGTGCAGTTCAGACAATCACATAAAACATCTAGGACAGATACTGGGGATCCTACGCGGCAGCGCTGTAGAAAAACCCTTCTGTGCTGAGAATGTGTGTGGGTCTGCTGTACCTAACCCCAAAGGAGTGAGGGGAATAACAGAAATTCTATTAAGTTTTTGTTTTTAGAGAGGTGCACTTTAATCGGTCTTTCCAGCCAGTCCCTTTCAGAGGCCAGAGGGTATTATGGGCGGGAGTACTTATTTGGCCACGTTGGTAACTGGGTGTGTGAGGTGAAAGTTTTTATCAGATCTCCATCGAGTAACGTTCTAATACCCAGATTAAATGAATAAGCTGGCAAAGGTAACCTGGAACCTAGCACTAAGCATAGATACTCCACATGCCTAGCAATATTTGGCCACTACATAGGCCAAGCACATCACAAGTACACAATAAAAAAATGCAATGAAACCTATAATGATGGAGAAATGAAACACTGGTGTACCAAGCGTCACACCCTCCTCTTTGTGCCGAGGAGAACCCCTAGGCACGAACCTAGAACCACTCTGGCCCCTAGGTGGACGTCTCCAGGGGGAGGGTGGAGGCGGAACCCAGGCAGGGCGACGGGCGCCAGCCAAAGAGGCAGGAGCCCCAGGGGTGTTCCTCATAAATGCCCAAATATTTGGCCAGCGGCGCATTGGCGATGGTGCTGTACCCAGATCAGAGCTCATGGGGACCAAACAAAGTACAATCGATAAATACACAATTGGCAAAAAAACCTGGCCGCTAATCCGGCCACCCGTATCGCGATACTTAACAGGCACATACACTAGGTGCCAATCTGGGGAGCAAAACTGCCACGTCTTAAAACGGCGTGCTACCTGCTAACACCCACAGGGGAGCAAAAACTGCCACAGCTCAAGCTCGTTGATAGTATTACCCATGGGGTACCTTTTTGTTGAGTCACTGGCCCTACATTCATCCATACTTACATACTTGATTGGTCATAGCCATGACACATCTGTGTGAATTAGAATGTTTTATTAACATTCAGTCGAATGTTGAAGCTGGACCAGTACAGGGCCATGCAAACCCCACTTTACATTGTTTCCCTGTGGAGGGCCAGCCAGAGTCCTTTAGGGATTGAAAAGTTCATCAGAAGTGGAAGACTTCAGTCCGCAGTGTGATTGCTGTGTCATTGGTAACCAGACACAATATGGCAGTCCATGTCGAGGTCCAAGGTGAGCGTCACTGAGTGTATAGGGGGACAGTGGAAGGTGTTATTCCAGGGCATGATGCAGAGGGCAGAACCAAGCGGACACCGGCCATATGGCGGAGATGAATGCTACCACTTTATTCTTACCACAAAGCCTGATTCATCATCATCTTCGTCCTCTGATGTGTCAGGTGCCTCATATATGGGTGGTGGTGTTTTGTCTGCATCACTGTGTGGCAGTGACACATCAGGGATCGGAGGTGGAATGTCTGCTGCACTGTGTGGCACTGACACTTCAGGGTCAGAGATGTGGATGGAGTGGCAGCAGCAGAATTCTTCCGCTCCAGGTCTTGTGGTGGCAATGCCATGGAGAGGATCTGCATGGCATGGAAGATCACAGCTACATCTCACTGGTGTGCAGCCGTGGCAAACATTCTTTCCACCTGCATCCGCTCCAAGCTCTCCATCATTCTCCTTATGTGTCCCAACTCCCGGCTAATATCGCTGGAGCCACTCTGAATAGACAGTTGTTCTTGGCTCAGAGTCATGACTCCAGCGATGTCAGCCATGGATTGTTGGAGAGCATGGAGTGGACAGTGGGTGTCTGTTAGGTACTGTAAGTGGTCCCTGATGGGACTTAAACACCCACATTTAGCTTCTAGTTTGGCTGTCATGAGGTTGAACCCCACCTGCAGCTGATCAGCCATCTTCTCCTGGCACCCTAACACACAGCATTGGAATGCCATGTGTTGGTCGTGGGTGTCCTGGGAGTCAGCCGTGGTGGTGGGTGCTTCCTGCTGTGTGTTCTGTGTAGGCGGTGGGGTCTCCTCGATGCAGCTGGGCTGATCTGCTCCTGGAGGTAGGGTGCCGGAGCTGTCCATGAGCAGTTGGAGGGCATCGGTATCGATGTTGGGGAGGTTTTCTTCATCATCAGTGCTGTGTTGTTGGGTCTGCTCTGCAGGAGGTGTTGATTCTCCCTCTGCAATGTGAAGGGGAGATGCATATTGACATTGTGTTCACCTGTATGTTCACACATTGTACTAGTTTGCTAATAGACTGCATGACAATGTACATTGTGATTGTTTGTGAGGAGATGCCTATTTGATGCAGGACAGTTGACATTTCTACACCATCACAGGTGTGAGGTTGTACTTGTACATTGTCATCTCACAGTTTCCTGCACTGCCAAATGCGAATGGCCATTTTCTGCACACAAGCAGCATCAGTTGTGTCCTCTGTTCTGTTGTGAAAGTGTTGCAGTTTGTACCACATTGTTGTCAATGTTGAGGTGCTCTGATTCTTATGTGTGCGTGCTGCATTGGGGGTGAGTTGCCCCTTTAGCTCTGATTTGGCTGGCCCTTATTCCTTTCAGGCGGTGTGCCTTTCACTTCTGTGCTTTTACAGTGCTGAGATGTTGCAGACCTGGGTAAATTGTGCTCTTGGTCAGAGTTGAGACTCTTGGGCATGGTTTGTCCGCAGATGTGCTATACTTAATTGTGCATATGTGCCATTGTGCCCATCTCCTCCCGGCCCCCCCAGTCCCTGGTCGTTACTCACCCTGTTGCTGTTGGCTCAGGTCATGTTGTGCAGTGTCCGGTCCCCCAACTCCTGCCACCGTCTCCCCAATGATGGTCCCAGGCTGGTCCTCCGTGGGGCTTGTGGGGTTCTGCTTGTCCTCTGTACTTGATCCGGCTACCTCCATTGTGCTCCGCAGTTGTTTGTGTTTTGTTTGTGTTTTTTGTTGCTGCTTTTATAGTGATTTTTCCCACCTGACTTGTGGGACTTGCAGGCGTGGCCCTGCTTATCGCTGACATTTTTATCACAGTTAGGCCCATCGCAGCTTCTTTCACGTTCAGGTTTAGATTTTTATCGCCGTCCCGGTGATTTTATCGCGGACACTTGACGCATTCTCGGGAGAGTTCTAGGATACAGGGGCGTATAATTTAAAAAATGTTATCGCGGCACATCACGGGATTTTATCGCTGAGATAACGTGCTATTAGCAACGTTTATCTCAAAAGCGATAAAATTCTCGGCGATAGGAGCAAAATCTGTAAATATCGCTGTGAAAACAGCGATATTCACGCATTACCGCTAACAGGGTCTTAGCCATTATATCCACCTCCCATTGGATATAATGGCTAAGAACTGGTCTGAGCAGGTGTTAGTTATTGGAGATATTCACGCTTAGCGCGAATATTTCCATCGCTAAGCCTGTGTTGCTAATAGGCGATAGCGATGTTAGCGACTGCTTTCAGTCGCTAACAGGTTGGGTACGCCCACTTTGCATGTCATTAGCGATAAATATCGCTGACATGCAAAGCGGGCCCCAAACCGCTTGCTGTCGCTTACAAGCTGTTGCTAACTGCTGTTAGCGACAGCTTGCTAATAGGGCGATAGTATTATCGCCGCTTAGCGGCCAAAAACTGTCGCTAAAGCTGCGAAAATTGCCTATCACCTCATTGTGTTAAAGCCTGCGGCGTTCTGTGCGTGAGCCTACCTGCACGCTGCCTGGGGTCCCGACCTGTTACAGCCTCGCCAGGGGAATCGAGTGACTCCAGTCTTGCTGACCGGGGTTGTTGCCTGCCCCCAACTGCTCCTGCTGTCTCCTGCTGTCTCCTCCCCCCGCCGCAGCCCTCGAACACCGGGACTGCCGCAGAGCGGGGGAGTAGAGACTACAGCCCCCAGAAGCCTCCGCGACTGGCCCGGAAGTCGCGTTGAGGCTTAGCGCCCGGAGGCACCATTAAAGGGGCTGGCCTTGCGGCGGAGCGGGTGTCATTGTGTTAAAGCCCGTGGCGTTCTGTGCGTGAGCCTACCTGCACGCTGCCTGGGGTCCCGACCTGTTACAGCCTCGCCAGGGGAATCGAGTGACTCCAGCCTTGCTGACCGGGGTTGTTGCCTGCCCCCAACTGCTCCTGCTGTCTCCTGCTGTCTCCTCCCCCCGCCGCAGCCCTCGAACACCGGGACTGCCGCAGAGCGGGGGAGTAGAGACTACAGCCCCCAGAAGCCTCCGCGACTGGCCCGGAAGTCGCGTTGAGGCTTAGCGCCCGGAGGCACAGTTAAAGGGGCTGGCCTTCCCGCGTTGCGGGACCGCGCGCGGGGCCGTGCTCGGGGCTAAGCCCGGGCAAAGGGCGGGCCCTCTGTGGCCCTCAGAGGCCTGAGGAGTCTGGGCTGGGCCATAAATCCTGGCCGATTCAACTGTGTGCCTAAAGGTAATTACATAACTAACTTAAAACTGCTCTCTGTCAATAGCGGATATGGAGCCTAAGCCCAACGCAAAGACCAAGGTTAAAAAAACGCCGATTCATACACGCTCGGTCACAAGGAACATTGTTACAGCAAAAACTCCACTACCATCTCTAACTGCAATCGACCGCATGCTACAACAGACAATCGTGGTAGTAGCTAACGCTATTGAAAACACTGAGAGACGTTTATCTTTACCACCCAGTGCCTGTTTAATCTTACAGTCATCACAAACTGAAGAACTCATAGTAAATAACACAAATAACATAAATGTGACATCACTCTCAAATGATTCCATATTAATGCAATCTTATGCAGGTCTCCCTGGGGCTAAGTTAATTCAAGTGGAAGACGATCCTATAGACCCTACTGCGTTCCAAGACAGGGAAAGTCGACTGTCCTTAACTCCCAACTTGCTAACTAACGATACACCAGTTGGGGCTCTGGGGTCAAGCAATGTGCTCAATGCTAGTGCGGTTTTGATTCCCTGCGACACCGAAGATCCCATCCCTATAGCCGACTCACCAAATAATAGCTGTGTAGACAGCACGACTGACCATGGCTCTGCCCACCGTAGATCTAGACGCACACGCAATAGGAAATTATTGGCTCCAAGTAGGGTGTATGTGAAACAAAGGGGCAGGAGAAAGTATGTAACATCACCGCCATCAGACCAGGCGAACGGTGGAGAGCTGTCACCACTGCAGCCCAGCTCAAATGCAGGATCAAGGGACAACTCTAACCCAACTATACTCAATGGGGAGTCCCTAACGGGTCACCTTATGGATGCCATGAAGCTCCTTATTGCCCCTCTAACTGACAAATTAGAGTTGATCTGCAAAAAAGTGGAAAACTTAGAGAAATTGGGCCTTGCCAAGTTAGAAATTATTGAACACCTGGGTACACAGGTTATCCCATGTCCCTTGCATGCACCTCCCAGGAAAGAGGATAATTCGACCGTTAGTAACCTAACAAAAATACCGGGAATACCTGCCAGAAATGTGGCCCCTGTGGCAGCCACTTGCAAGCTCGGTAACTCAAATTCCAACAGCCCAGATATTGTTACAAATGGGCCTAGCGGGGTCAGGGGAAGAGAGGCAACGGGTCATGTGTCAGCAAACGGGAACCCTCCAGCACACAGCTATTATAACAATACCATACCCGCTGTGATTAACCTCCCGCCAGAAAGTAGACCATATGTGGCAATTCTTGCCAATGTCCCGAAACTGAAACCCTCACAATTTGAAAATAACGAGACACTAAAAAACAAAATTCTGCATTGGCTTGCCCACAATTGTGGATTCCCCCTGAGAGGGGCAGGTCAAATCCTCTCAACCCAAAGGGTAGGGTGGGTGGGTCCTAGTAAAAAGGAAATAAGCGGTGACTGTGTAATCATAAATTATAAAACCACTGAATGGGCAAGGGACTCTATCTTGAATGCACCGATCCCATCAGATAATGACTATAATACCACCTTGTTCCCCCTGGACTACTTTTACAGGAACCACGTGGGATTCAAAATTCCTGTGCAGAACTCTAAACATCCCAGAGCAATATATATGTCTCACCCGCCTGTACAGCAGGCACCAGTACAACAGCAGGCACCAGTACAACTAGCTGAGCACCCAAGGATTGCTTATGACTATGGCACCCATTATGCACCACAGCAATTACCGAACCTCTTTAGAGTACCAAACCCCAATTATCTTAATAACCCCAACGTACCTGGGCTAGGAATTAGGGTTTATGACCAATATGCAGTCCCAACAGCTAATAGGTTCCAGATATTTAACTCCCTAGATGAGAATGACTGACTAGGGGGTACCCATGCTGTTAAGTCACCCGTTATTGAGGCCCCCGGGTTGATGGACACAAATGCAGTTGAGGATTTTACACCAGACATTGCCTTAGCAAACTTAAACGGCTCAACCTTGACAGATGTAACTATATGCACTGGTGATAACCAATTGGAAACCCCGTTAACATCTTTAACCACAACTACCACTGACTCACCACATGTAACTTTAGAAGAGAACCTAAGGGTCGTTACCTGGAACATAGCAGGGTTTGCCTCTAAGGTAACTACCCCATCTGGGATGATTTCATCAAACAGGGTTTCGATATAATTTGTCTTCAAGAAACCTGGCACAGGGATGAAATACACGTTGAAGGATACACTTCTTTTAGTGTGAAGGCGGTGGCATCCCAGGCAGGCAGAGCCAAGGAAGGACTAGTGACCTTGGTATCCACCGCACTGACGGAGTTTAGTGTTAGCCACCATGAAGTACTTGGAGAGCATGCCTCCGTTTTGCGCATGGACCATAGTAGTTGTAGAGATTTAATAGTAGTAAACTTCTACAATAACATTGTGGGGCCCAAACGGGGAATGATTATTTTTGATATAGAGCGGGCCATTGATGTGACTTTATCAAGAACATCTAAATCAGCTGCAATCCTATGGGTAGGAGATTTTAACATTAAAACATGTAATTATGCTCTTAAAGGGGCTTGTGGTCATAGGGAGGAGTACTCAGGAAGAGACACTAGTGTATATAACCATTTCCCACACAATAACTATGGCAGTGCATTAAATAACCTATTAGCCAAATATGACCTGGACCTTTTAGAATGTAACAAAAACAAAAACAATGTTAGGTGTCCAACATTTCATGGGAGAAACAGCCAATCATTCATCGACCATATTATGATATCCTGTTGTGTAGTTTACACTAATGTGTGGGTAATCGAACAATCAGTAAGTGATCACAATAGTGTAACCGTCGAATTATTGGGATGGGGAGCCAAAAGGAACGTTTATAGTCAACCAATTCATGATATTGTGGCTGAAAGACCAAATGGGATGAGGGTGAAATGGATAAAAATTGACCCAACTCACTTTGTAGCCAATGTGATCCTAAAATGTAGCAGTGAGGTTGAGTATTGTCTGTCTTTAAATACATGCCCGCGAACCCTGTTATCCAACTTTCTAAACATTACGAAAATGATTGAGAAATCCTTGACATGCAGAAATCGGAATTCAAGGAAGGTCAAGGCTGTGTGGTTCGATGATCATTGTGCCCAGTCACTAAAAAAGCTAAAAACATCATTAGATGCTATTCCAAGAGATGCTAGTAAAATCAGGGAAGAGCGGCACAACTACAAAACCGCACTTTTAATCAGGAAGAGGGAATTGCAGGATGAGGCATGGGCAAAACTAGACTTGGCTGCAGATACAAAGGATCACAAACTTTTTTGGGAGACTGTAAACAGCCCGTTTCTGAAGAACGATAACATTCCAGAACTAACCTCGCACGTCAGTTGCCGGGCCTGGATAGCACATTTTACTGGGATTTTTAACTCTGATTTTACTTCTGATTTTACTTTTGATTCTAATTCTGATGTTTTAACCATAAATACTGATGTTACTACCTGTTTCAAATGGGAGAAAATATTGTTTACTGTGTCATTAAGTGAGGTAATTGAGGCAATTGAGAACAGTAAGGGGGGAAAACCCCTGGGCTAAATGGGGTCCCTGTGGATTTTTACAAATTTGAGATCACCCTATGGGCCCCCATTCTGACCCGCTATTTTAAAGCTGCAATTGAAGACAAGTTACCGACCTCATGGGGTCAATCAATTATTGTGCCGCTATTCAAAAAGGGTTCCAGGGCAGAAGCACAAAACTATCGCCCAATTTCACTCTTGGACTCGTCGTTAAAGATTTTGGGTCACGTACTCCTGGCGAGACTAGAAACCTGGGCAGAAGACAACAATATCCTCTTACCTATCCAGTACGGATTTCGTAGGGGCCTAGGAACTATGGAGCAGTGCGTGAACCTGGAACTTATTATCGGCAAGTACACGAAAGCCAAGGAAGGGAATTTGTTTATGTGCTTTGCCGATTTAAGTTCCGCATTTGATCTGGTGGAACACGCACTGCTCTGGCCAACACTTCTTGCCATGGGTGCATCACCAGAAATTATTCACCTTCTGGCCAGAATGTATAGCAGTCTTTCAAGTAAGGTTAGATTTGGAACAGATGGCGAATGTACCCCCTTTTTTAAAATTGGAAGAGGCATCCGACAAGGGTGCGTGTTAGCCCCACTTTTATTCTCTCTTTTTATTAATCAGGTTGACCAATTTTTACGAGAATCTAATGCCGATGCACCGATAATTAATGGAAAGCAAATACCCGTCCTTTTATATGCGGAAGACGCGGTCCTGATTTCCAGGACCGCGAAAGGACTGCAAAAGTTAATTGACAGGTTTTATATTTTTATACAGGGTAGAAAGCTTAAAATTAACAAGGGTAAGACGATGACTATGACCTGTGGAAAGAAAATGAGGAAAAATAAGGCATTTTTTCTGGATGGGGAAAAACTCGAGGCTGTCCGGAATTTTTGTTATTTAGGCATCACCTTTTCAGGAGATGGGAGATGGGCCAATGAACAATCATGTGTTGACCTGAAAATGACCAGAAATGTAAATTGCATTTTTAGATTTGCTTCAAAACTCGGGGGTCGTAGAATCCGTGAGATGATCTCCATCTATAATTCAAGGTGTATGGCCTCTGCCCTGTACGGAGCTGGGATATGGGGTTATAATTCCCAAATTGCCCTGTCCATCCAGCGGGAGGAAAACAAGTACTTAAAACGAATATTATGCCTCCCTGCTGCGGCCTCTAGAGAGATTACACATAGAGAGCTTGGCCTAAATTACGTTACAGATTTGATTGCATTGTGCCCCCTGTCCCTATGGCGATCCATATGGGCCAAGGAAGAAACCAGGTTTACACAGGAAGTAATTGTGGATTGTATCAAACTTGATCGTCACTCTAATATTCCCTGGCTAAAACATATACAATTTTGGTACAAGACCCTTTTTGGTCAGGATATTTTTAAAGATACCCTAACAGAGTCAATTTTAACAAAGCGTGACCTCAAATACACTTACCTGGTCCATGTAAAAGGGACTAGAATGAACAAGTATGCAATGCAAAGTACGTTTAATTTATATATGGAATATAACCTCAGTACAGGTCTATCTTCTTACCTTACATTTGTCAGTATTAATTCCCATCGCTTTGTCCTTGTGCGTCTGAGGCTGGGAATAGTTCACCACTTAGTGGCTTTCCCTACTGTAAAAAAACCTGGGACATGTCCGTGCCCATGTGATGGAAAATCCAAACAGAGCATCTGCCATTTCTTATTATTTTGCAACTTTTATACTGGTTTTAGAAAGTTTTATCTGAAGCAATTGTTTTTAAATTACAATATGTGCAATACAAGAGCCGCGATGCAACTGCTGTTTAATCTGGCCTCCCAGACGTGTGTTACTATGTGGCCACCTACATTTTAAAATGTACATCACTAAGGAAATCAATCATAATATGATTTTATACTATCAATGTGTACTATTTTGTGTACGATCCACCGTTGAGTCAAACTGTTTACATATGTATTTATTTGCTATGCACTTTATATTGCATATTTGCACTTGTTGAAAGTATCATATGTATACGATAGGACTGGTATTTTGCACTTTACATTAGCGTTTTTTGCACAAACTTTTATTACTATAATAACTGCTGCTATAATGTTTACAGTGACTGAATAGCCCTTTTTGCACTCAAATGAGACATGCTTTGTATAATAATATAATGAAAAATGAGTTTGGTGTATAGATATTTGATATAATTTAAACGTTTCATCATTTAAAACCTACATAAATGTGATTTTGGAATTGTATTTATGCATGTTGCTATATGGTTGTACTTGTACAAACCGAATAAAGCATTTTGAAACAGCCTATCACCTCCCTTGATAATATGCCCCACAATTCGGTGACTTGGTCTAAAGGATATTAAGATAGGATGGAGTTCACTAGTATTAGCGACCAGATAGACTAGTACCTAATGTGACTTTTAAATATGGTTGGGATTTTAAGTTTATTGGGGTGAAGCATAATATTGCATGCACGGACCTGAAAACAGTAGCTATGAGTTAATGTACAAGGTATTTGAAGTAGTTGTGGACTTTAAAAAATGGCGACCGGTTTGCAGAAATAAGCCAGTATCTGAATCACATGATTTGATCTATAGACCATTTCCACTGCTGATGCTCGCCTTTCGATGTAGACATTATGGTGTGGTCAATGGCACTCTGGCAGAATGCCAGGATTCCAGCGTGCTGGCTCGTTCTGTGGAAACTAAGAGACGGTGCTTAACTGGTGAGTTGGTGTGGGTGTGTGTTATGGGACAAGATTAGATGAGACTTCCTCCACTTAAATTCAGTATCCTGCTGCATTATACATTCAGTATCCATTTTACATCATAACAGGTATTAAAGCGGTGGCCACTGGATGGAGAAGACACCTCTTGAGATGTATATGTGGATGGTTCTATAGCATATGGAATAAAGGACACATGATCGTACATTTTGGTGATTAAGTAATGTTATGTTTGGGCATTAACCCAGGACCATGGGGGTTCACTGCACGTTATTATGGCAACTTTACATCATTTTAGGTAACGACCGGGAGGATTTTACTATTGACTTTATCTGGGACCGAAGTAAAACCAGCATTAAGGTAAGCAGATTTCTGTGATAACAGGTAGGGACCTGCCTCACTTTGTGTTGTGTAGTTGCTTATATTAGTTATGGTTCTCTACAGGAGCAATCCTCGAATTTGTACTGTTTTGATCATACAGCTACTTCTTTCATATGGTTTTGGAAACTGGTGGTAGAGCGAGATATGGATATTCACTATGGTGTGGTAACACAGGAGAAGGGTTTCTAGATGATCTCGTTTGGAGGGCATCATTGATGGCAACACGCAGTTTTTGAGGAGTTAATGGAACCCTTAGATTTAGGCATTAGATGTTGAATACTGTGGTGCAAAATATGCTTTGCTGTTTAGGATCTTCTAAAATTGTTTTGGGCATGGGTTTCCACATATTTGTCACTAATTGGGACATCAATATATTTGGATACTGAAACTAGTGTCACCAGACTAGAGGTGTACGCCTAGCTGACAAGGACTCCGCTGGCACACGCCGGGAGCTGAGATTTACCAGAATACTTTTAAAAAATTTGTGATTTACTCTGTTTTTTAAAATTGAAACTCACCTAAACAGTCGAGTGCGTTCCTGAGCATACGCCGGCTGCAACGATTCCCCACGCCACTCCTGGCGAGAATTCCGGCCACGCCCCCTACAGGCCACGCCCCCCGGGCTGACTATTTAAGCGCCAATACCGAGCGCTGATAGTAAGCTGACAAGGACTCCGCAGGCACACGCCGGGAGCTGAGATTTACCAGAATACTTTAAAAAAAATTGTGATTTACTCTGTTTTTTAAAATTGAAACTCACCTAAACAGTCGAGTGCGTTCCTGAGCATACGCCGGCTGCAACGATTCCCCACGCCACTCCTGGCGAGAATTCCGGCCACGCCCCCTACAGGCCACGCCCCTCGGGCTGACTATTTAAGCGCCAATACCGAGCGCTGATAGTAAGCTGACAAGGACTCCGCAGGCACACGCCGGGAGCTGAGATTTACCAGAATACTTTTAAAAAATTTGTGATTTACTCTGTTTTTTAAAATTGAAACTCACCTAAACAGTCGAGTGCGTTCCTGAGCATACGCCGGCTGCAACGATTCCCCACGCCACTCCTGGCGAGAATTCCGGCCACGCCCCCTACAGGCCACGCCCCCCGGGCTGACTATTTAAGCGCCAATACCGAGCGCTGATAGTATGCTGACAAGGACTCCGCAGGCACACGCCGGGAGCTGAGATTTACCAGAATACTTTTAAAAAATTTGTGATTTACTCTGTTTTTTAAAATTGAAACTCACCTAAACAGTCGAGTGCGTTCCTGAGCATACGCCGGCTGCAACGATTCCCCACGCCACTCCTGGCGAGAATTCCGGCCACGCCCCCTACAGGCCACGCCCCCCGGGCTGACTATTTAAGCGCCAATACCGAGCGCTGATAGTAAGCTGACAAGGACTCCGCAGGCACACGCCGGGAGCTGAGATTTACCAGAATACTTTAAAAAAATTTGTGATTTACTCTGTTTTTTAAAATTGAAACTCACCTAAACAGTCGAGTGCGTTCCTGAGCATACGCCGGCTGCAACGATTCCCCACGCCACTCCTGGCGAGAATTCCGGCCACGCCCCCTACAGGCCACGCCCCCCGGGCTGACTATTTAAGCGCCAATACCGAGCGCTGATAGTAAGCTGACAAGGACTCCGCAGGCACACGCCGGGAGCTGAGATTTACCAGAATACTTTTAAAAAATGTGTGATTTACTCTGTTTTTTAAAATTGAAACTCACCTAAACAGTCGAGTGCATTCCTGAGCATACGCCGGCTGCAACGATTCCCCACGCCACTCCTGGCGAGAATTCCGGCCACGCCCCCTACAGGCCACGCCCCCCGGGCTGACTATTTAAGCGCCAATACCGAGCGCTTATAGTAAGCTGACAAGGACTCCGCAGGCACACGCCGGGAGCTGAGATTTACCAGAATACTTTTAAAAAATTTGTGATTTACACTGTTTTTTAAAATTGAAACTCACCTAAACAGTCGAGTGCGTTCCTGAGCATACGCCGGCTGCAACGATTCCCCACGCCACTCCTGGCGAGAATTCCGGCCACGCCCCCTACAGGCCACGCCCCCCGGGCTGACTATTTAAGCGCCAATACCGAGCGCTGATAGTAAGCTGACAAGGACTCCGCAGGCACACGCCGGGAGCTGAGATTTACCAGAATACTTTTAAAAAATTTGTGATTTACTCTGTTTTTTAAAATTGAAACTCACCTAAACAGTCGAGTGCGTTCCTGAGCATACGCCGGCTGCAACGATTCCCCACGCCACTCCTGGCGAGAATTACGGCCACGCCCCCTACAGGCCACGCCCCCCGGGCTGACTATATTATGTGCAGCCAGAGGAAGCGCAGCGGACGAGCACAGCGGGAGCGCCGTTTGCGCGCCGAAGGCGCGCTTAAGGCAAGCCCGTCTGCGCCCGTCCGCGACCGACCGGGACCAGGGGCCCGAACCCCTACATCTCTCACACGCCACAGACAGTGTTATTCAAATAGTAGATTGAGAGACCTTTGTCCCATCATATCTACCCTCTGTCATAATACAATGGAGCCACAGGACCTAGGTCCATGCCCTCATTGCTCATTTAGAGGAAGCAGCTTAGCGCCAGCTGCCATTAACCCTGAAGCGACTCTTGTCAAGGGGGGTCTTCTAAACTGCAGGTCCATTAGTAAACACACTCTTCAGCTATGGGATCTCATACTGGAGGAGGACCTGCAGATACTGTTCTTAACGGAGACCTGGCTGGGAGAACACTCCGATCCAGACATAGTAGACACTATCCCACCAGGCTATACCCTCCACAGACTTGACAGGATAAAAGGTAGGGGAGGCGGTATTGCCATCATCGTTAAACACCCATTCGAATGTGTCTTAAAGCCAGCAAAAATTGACGATAGCGAAGCAGGCGAATTCAGTATAAAAATGACTCAACATGAGAACATCTCGGGCATTCTAATTTACAGACCCCCTGGGTCCTTGGGCAACTTCCGCAGTAGCTTACTAGAGGAGGTTGCTCAGACCGCGATTAAGCACAAAAAAGTTTTGGTGCTGGGCGACTTAAACCTACACCTAGAGGATCAAGGACACAAGGAGGCAGAAGACCTGCGTCTGGTCCTACAAGAATTACAGCTTAAACTGCTAAGTGTCGCAGCCACTCATCAAAGAGGGCACTGTTTGGACCCCATTTTTGCGAGCTGGGATATGATAAAAGTACTCTCCCCTTGTCAGCTCCCGTGGACTGACCACTTCCTGGTCCCATTTCAATGCTTCTACCATACTGCTAAGACCATTGAAAATGGGAAAGGAAACATTATGAAACGCAAATGGAGATTATACTCCAAAGAGAACTTTATAAGCGCAATCCAGAAAGCACAAACCCCCCCAACCCACGGATAGTGAACAGGCGAACAAGGATTTTAATCTACTCGTAACCACCACCTTAGATGAACTAGCTCCCATGGGCAAGGGTAAAACTAAAGAGGGCAGACAACGCTCTGCCCCTTGGTTCACTACAGAACTACAACAACTAAAATCGAACTGTAAAAAGCTTGAAAGGACCTGGAGAAGGAACCCGAGTGTACAAGCCAAAACCAGTTATAGCTCAGCCCACCGAAGCTATCAGTACGCGGTGCGTAGAGCAAAAGCCAAATACTTTCAGACGCGGATCGAGGATGCTGAATGCTCCTCACGAGAACTGTTCAGGATTTATAAAGAAATCTCTCTAGTTGCTAGCTCTAATACCCCTACGAATACCTCCACGGAGGGTTGCAATAAAATCGCGGACTTCTTCTCTAATAAAGTCAAAAAGATCTACGCCTCCTTCTCTCAACAACCAGAAAAGGGTTCAGACTTCATAGCAGACAGCCCATCGACAGCCCCTGATTCCTCACTACGAGATTTCATTGTCCCCGCAGCTGACAAACTAATAAAGATATGTCGAAGCGTGAAGTCTGGGTCCCCTAATGATCCGGCCCCTGCCTGGGTATTCTCAGAGGGCCTAACAGCCCTGGAACCTCACATTAGACATGTTCTACATACCTCCTTTTCCACTCAACGGGTACCGATGGAGTGGAAGAAGGCCATAGTACTGCCTATTAGGAAAAAACCAACAATAAGCCTGGAGGTTCTGGAAAACCTCAGACCCATTTCCCTATTTCCGTACGTGGCGAAGGTGGCTGAGAAGGTGGTCAACACGCAGCTCACAGAACACCTGGAAAAATGGAATGTACTCCACCCCTCACAATAAGGATTCAGGGCGGGCTACTCCACGGAGACAGCCCTCCTTAGAGCTACTGAGACCTTAAGAGCAGGGGCAGATGCAGGTCATACTATGGCCTTGATTATGCTTGACCTTAGTGCGGCTTTTGACACCGTAGCACATTCCATCTTGCTACGGTGTCTACAAGAAGCCGGGGTCGTTGGTCCTGCGCTGGGCTGGCTACAATCGTTTCTGACGGAAAGATGCTTCCAAGTACAGCAAGGGACTTGCCGATCAATGGAGATGTCACTAGAACAGGGAGTGCCTCAGGGCTCAGCTCTGAGCCCCACTCTTTTTAACCTATATATGGCCTCACTAGCGAAAGTTGTACATTCCTATGGGGTGGAATTGGTGTCGTACGCTGACGACACCCAGCTGCTCATCTCCCTATCACAGAACACCTCCAACACCCCTCACAACTTTAAAGCCTGTATGCAGGCCTTAGCAGAATGGATGGACGCCCACTGTTTAAAACTTAATGGCTCTAAAACAGAGGTGTTGGTGGTAGGGGGAAAAAGTGAAAACTGGTCGGATGAGTGGTGGCCTTCATGTCTGGGTCCTACCCCTATACCATGTCAGGAGGCAAAGAACTTAGGGATCTGGATGAACCCTGCCCTCTCTTATGATGGCCACATCAGGCGTCTTGTAGGCAAATGTTTCGGAGTACTGAAGACTCTAAACAAAACTTTAGACCTCCTCCCTCTATCGGCCAGAAGAACAACAACGCAGGCACTGGTGACCTCGCGATTAGACTATGGCAACATCTTATTCCTGGGGGCTACCGAAGGCAGCATAGGTCGCCTACAAGTCATACAGAACTCCGCCGCCAGACTGGTGCTAAGAAGACCCAGGAGAGCAAACTCGAAAAAGGCACTGGATGCGCTTCATTGGCTACCTGTAAAGAAGCGTGTGCGGTATAAGTGCCTCCTCTTCTGTCACCGTATCGTCTGGGACAGATCACCGACTTACCTAAAGGATTTAATCAGCAGATACGAACCAACTAGGTCCCTACGTTCAGAGGGCGTGGGACTGCTGACAGTCCCTAGAACTAAGAAGGCCAGAATGGGTGGACGCTCATTTGCACTCCAAGCAGCTCAACAGTGGAACAAACTTCCCTCTGCACTGAGACTGGAGAGCAGCGAAACGTGTTTTAGGGCCCTGCTCAAAACTCATCTATACTCCTCATAAATCCGGGTAGTCTGTATGCTGATTCCTTGGACAGTGTCAGCGCGGGGACACGCCGTGATGGCGTTACTGAGCACTCTACAAACCTTATATTATTATTATTATTATTGCCTATGAATGTGTAAAATTACAATCGGGATTGTTTTCTATTTTTTAGCCCCGAGGAAGTCATGTGGTACGCCCCATAAATGACAAAACACGTGTTAGCTTAAAGGCTAAATAGAAAGAAGAGGCCAGCATGCAGAATAATGAAAGAAATTATTTATTTATTTATTTATTTATTATACAATTTCTAGAGCGCACAAATACCTTCCGGTGTCTCGGCGCTGTATTAAAATTATTGAAATATAGATTGTGATTTTGAATATATGTTTGTGTACTCTAAACATTTATGTAGCGTGTGCTTGAGGCTGGGATGTTGTATATATAATGATCTGAGATCACTTAATTGGGGAGCTGGGTGAATAAACCTACCTCTTAGAGCACCACAATAGCATTTAGTTAGATATTGTGTGGGATCGTCAAGTGAGCGCCAGGCCCCTATTCAATCATCCCTTACGAGACTCAATGTCTAAAGTAGACAAAGTTTTGTATGCTGGCACATTTTTATCAACCAAAGGAAATTCCTTATATTGCCTTGACAGGACCTTCAGTTTATTTAGATATGGATCAGAACGGACTTAGGAGCAGTCCTTCTTCCGGTGTATTGAACCACCACATTAGGCAGTCACCTGAACTCTCTTCTGCAGGGGATCTGTGGTTCTGCTCACCTTTGGTTGCAGCTTCAAGGGGAGTTGGTATGAGCCTTGTCTTTTCTCCTCTTATTATTTCCTTCAGGAAATTTCTGTTGTGATGTTTTCTAATATCTTGATTGTTCCTTTCAGGCCTCAACAATCTTTGTGGCTCAATGGACTCGGCTACATCTGATAATGGTATCCAGACACATTATCCATTACTGGAATCCTCTGTCTCTGCACCTGCATGCTCTCTTTTTAGTCATTGCTTGAATCTGCAGAGAGCTTTTTTGAGGGGAACTACTATTACCACAGATGCTGCAGGCCTGGATTGGACTGGGGATCAACACAGGGGATTCTCTCCACCCTGAGCTTCTGGTACCCACCAGACCTGCGCCACTCCGCAAACGGAAAGGAGCTGTCAGCTGATTTTCTGGTCCTACAAACAGTTGCTCCCTCTCTCCAGAATCATGCAGTGATTATGTGTACAATGGTTACAGTGTAACCATGAATTTATATGCATAGAAGGAACTTGATGAAAGGCTTTGGCAACGGTGGTAGTTGATATTTGTTACTGAGCAAGCAATAGTTTAATTCCCAACACTGAAGTACATATCTGGGAAGTAGACAATATTCTTGCAGACCCTCCGAGCCAGATCTTGCTCTTTTCTTCAGACTGTTGTCTTTCGCAAGAGTCCTTTTCGAGTTTCTGCTTCTTTTTTCAAACTCCTCTATACCTCTTTTTTGAGAAGAGAGTATGGGATTGGATGCCTTTTGCTTTTGAGCCTCAGGTCAACTTGATGCCTTCACTCACTTCCCCCTCATTCCCCATGTCCTGGCGAGAATATGGAGGCAACTGTTAGAGTCATCCAGATAGCCCTGATGTGGAGGAGAATTAGATGGATTCCTCTTCTTCTTGAGTTTGCAATGGACAAGGAATAGATAGTTATTGCATTCCTTGTCTTCTTGGGTTTCAAGTGCTCCGTGGAGAGGGCATCAGGAAGCTTCTAGAGCGCTGAGCGGTTGATGCTCCATAGATTGGGTCTGACTCAACATCTAACAGTGGCTGTTGTAGCTTATCCTGTAATCAAGAACTAGGGTGAACCCTGAAATCACTAGGGACCTGGGATTACAAATTAGTGGCCCCTAATCTAAAATGTGTAATGATAAATGAAGTAGAATACCAGTCAATGCTAATTTACTGAATAATTAGAGAACAACAATCAATACTAAACAGTGTGTGAGGTGTAAAAACTTGCTCGGTCCTCATACGTGACACACAAAGAGATGGACAATTGGTGCGTCACACACAGCGAGAAATTACCTTAACAAGATAACAATAGTAACAAGGTTCATGAGTTCAAAGGTCGACAGCGTTTTGTTCCTATAGGGATAAATGATCATCATCAGGATTTAGAATATCCTTGGCCCGAGTAAGGAAACAATGGTTCAATGGAAGAGAAGGCAGGACAAGAGAGATTGAAGATGTGTGATGCACCGATTTTGCATCCCTTATGGGTAACGTAAGAGCACAGAACACATTTTATCAGGTCGGACAGCCATTCGAACCTTTTGAGGGCCACAGGGAGTTTCTGTTGCGGTTGACTCTAGCTCTTCCTCTCCTCTCTGAAAAGGTTTCTCTTGAGCATGTCTTCGTGCTAAATATCTTATTCCTGTGTTGGATCTCCCTTTGGTCCTAAATTTTGTATAGCTTCCTCCTTTTATACCTTTGAAATGCTGCTGTTTAAAGTTTCTCTCCTTTAATGTTCTGTTTCCTGTGGACATTACCACAGCCCAAAGGTTAGGACAACTCCTATTTCTGGTCTGCTGTACTCTATAGCTCAGAATTTTCCCAGATCTTCTTGCATGGCCTAGGGTTTGTTCCCGAGGTGTTGCTTTCTGCAGATTGTTGACTATTTTTTAATCCTTCTACTAATCTCTACTTCGCTGTATGGATGTTGGTTGTGCAGTATGAAATCTGTACTGGGTAGACATGGTCTCAAATTTGATACCTCTTCTCTTAGTTGGTGGTTAAGATCAGCCATTTCTACTGCCTTGAACAGCCTGATCTTCCTTGTTCCATTAGGGTGTGGGGTTGCTCCACTAGAGGTATGGCAGCCTCATGGACGTGTTAGTGTTAGACGCTACTTTGTATCAAGTGGTCGCCCCTTGGGTAGTAATTGGGCATTCTGAGGCTACCACCCATGTTTTTGACACAAAGACCTATGTACTAACTAACAGGTGTAGGCAGGGCTTTGCACCAAAAACCTATGTCTCCTTGAGTTATGAGTAAAGGAAATGTTTTCATTTCTCAAAACTTTTTTAACCTTTGCATATGTGCTGTACTGTATGGCACACTTACAAATAGTTTGAAATTAAGCCTAAGCTTGATAGACTCATGCAGACATCTTTGTACTTTGGTGCAAAGGTGTGTGTATGGCACAAGGCAGCCAGAGATCACACCAGTGCTTGGGAAGCAAATAGCAGCGCCATACCTTAGTAGATAGTCCCGTCTGGCCACGGAGCACCTCTTCAGTACCACGCCCCCAGAGCACTTTTCGAGGCTAAATGTAGGCCGGAGTTGAGGCTGCTGTGCACTGTCCTGCCTACTGCTGTTCTCCCATCACACTGGTGATCTACGGCCCTCTTTGACTGAAATCATTATGGTTTTTTTGGAAGTTTGTTGCACTCCATCAATTTAGTTTTTGTGGTTTAACTATACAGACGAGTAGCTTCGGTGGGGTTCTTTGAGGTGTTACATCCGCCTAATAAATGTATATTTTGATGAATAGTTGGGTACAAGTGTTCTTACAGTCAGGTATGGTATTTTGTCTGTCGGATTTCACCTGGGATTTTTGCAAACACGTAGACACACTCTCTCAACTCCCTTTTGAAAGTCCTACAAAATGTTGATTATTTTTACAAAATATTGTGTTTCTCTCTCTTAGTACTCATACCAGTCCGCATTCCTCTGCGACTCGTGATCAAGGTGCGGCTGCACCGAAATGCGTTGGGCATTTGTTTAGCCGCATGTGTTATTAAAAATCACACGCTACTAAGGAATTGAGCTCGGCTTCATACTTTCTGTCTATCGACGAAGGATTGGTTTTATATATATATATATGTATATATGTATATGACTCTTGGGTAAATAAAAATTTGAAGCACGAATACTGGGTCCGTGTCCTGTTTTGCTGGCATCGCGTGAAAGCTCTTTATTAGGTACGGAGGCTCTCGCTGATTTTCGTTGGCAGGCAAGCACCAGTTACGCCTGACGCATTTCGAAGTCTTTCTTTATCAAAGGCTGCTGGTGAAATAAAGCACAGTCCGGCTCCGCCTCCTTTTTACACATAATTGCGCGCCCTGGATGAGCTGCTCCTAATTAGTCTGCGCAGTGTGTCTTGGGAGTTGCCGTGCAAGCGGAAATACGCTCCTTAAAGAGTGCAATAATAATCCTGCAAACACTTCAAAGCCCACATAGGCCTCAGCGATTTCATGCTTCCTCAATCCTTTGATGGTGTCCCACAGAGGAGGCCAGTAAATACCGATCCCCGTGGCCCCTTTGCTCTCTTCGGGTGGTGCATTCCTGGCGGCTGGGTCACCGCATATGTATGTATGCTCTAGCTTGCATCCTCCCACCAGGAATCTCTCGAACACCATCACGAGCTCGTTTATTTAAAATGTTGCATAATATCGATTTTGCTGAAGTGCATACCAAACCGCAAGCGTAGAAAACAAAATCTATGTTAATATAATATATATATGTGTGTATATATATACATATGTGTATATATTTTCGCTCCGTTGCACCAAAATCCGGGTCACTCGCAGGCGGGTGCCTCTCGTGGCGGCGCCCCACGTAATGAATCTCAGCTCAAGTTTCTTTCAAGTCCAAGGAAAGAAATTACGGCACTCACAGGGAAAGTGTTCAGTATGTTTTTACTCGCTCAGCAGACAAACGCGTTTCGGTATTCCTTCGTCAGTGTCTACCATTGACACGGAAGGAAGCGTGTTTAAAAGGTTTACATCACATTTGTGCATGCACATAGAAAGAGGACTGACGTTATACCGCCGTGAGAAACGCTATTTACATAGTGAATTACTTTTTACATCGACATTTCAGGATTCACAATCATAAAGGCATATGAATTACGTTTCAAATATTAAGGTACTTTGTATTTTATGGTTTACCAACATTTTAGCATACAAGTGTAAAGTATATTTGCCTTTGTTGTGTGGTGTGGGTTATTTAGCCGTGGATCGGCATTGCTCACGGGGTATAATGGATCTCATTTTTACAGAGTTTAAGCTTTACCCAGGTGGGAGGACAATTCTTCATTTCTATTCAATCCCAGGGGGGCCTTAGTCTGAAGGTCGATTATGTAGCGGGATTCTAGTCTTCTTAATTTCCGCAACCTGTCTCCACCCCTTGGGTCTGCTGGTATGTGATCTAGTGCAAAAAATTGTAAGAGTTCCCTATTGCTGTTGTGTTTGAGAGCAAAGTGTTTAGCTACGGGGTAGTTAAAATCTTTATTCATGATTGCACGTTGGTGCTCCAATACCCGCAACTTGACATTTTTCACTGTGCTGCCTATGTACTTTAATCCACATGGGCATAATAAGCAGTAAATAACATATGTGGTGTTGCAGGTGAGAAACTTGGATATTTTCCTACTGTGTCCTGACCCAGGTATTTCAAAAGTTGTTCTTCTCTTACTTTTCTCGCAGGCTTTGCATTTGCCGCAAGGGTAAAAGCCCGGCATATCTTTGATTCTGCCTGTCACTGTTGTTTTTTCAGGTAAGTGGCTGTGTATATATATATATATATATTCACTGAAAAAACCAAAGGTTTTACACACGTTATAGTTAGGAAGTAGCATTTAGAAAACCTATGAAATTCACTGAAAAAACCATAGGTTTGACACATGTTATAGTTAACTGGACATTTTACTCATATAAAACCAATGAAATTCCCCCGTTATAGTTACTTTAGCTAACTATAACTCGCGCGCCCGCAATGCACTGCTGATGACGTCACATATTACATCACTCATGCTTTGAACATTTTAGCTTCTATTTTTAAATGTGTGTATCAAAGGTTATATTACGCTGAGAGGAGGTCTACCACTCTTTTACAAGGATGATGTCATCAGTGATTTCATCAGTGATGTTATTTCAGATATCATTAGTGATGTCATGAGTGATGTCACTGACCATGTTATGAGTGATATAATATGTGACGTCATCAGCAGTGCATTGTGGGCACGCGAGTTATAGTTAGCTGAAGTAACTATAACGGGGGAATTTCATTGGTTTTATATGAGTAAAATGTCCAGTTAACTATAACATGTGTCAAACCTATGGTTTTTTCAGTGAATTTCATAGGTTTTGTAAATGCTACTTCCTAACTATAACGTGTGTAAAACCTTTGGTTTTTTCAGTGAATTTCATAGGTTTTTTGAATGCTACTTCCTAACTATAACGGGTTTAAAACCTATGGTTTTTTCAGTGAATTTCATAGATTTTTTAAAACCTATGGTTTTTTCAGTGAATATATATATATATATATATATATATATATATATATATATATATATATATATATATATATATATATATAAAATTTATATGGCAAAATGAAACCCCTCATTTTGGTACTTTTCAAATTAAATGTATTAAGTGTTACCAGTATATTCCAATCAAGATGACTTCAGGTGTGCCATACTTTTGTCATGAGTAATACTGTTAGCGTTCTAGTTGTTCTTTAGAACACTCTGGGACACTCTGTCATTGGGCTATAGTTGGGCTACATCTGGCTGATATTTGGGCTCTTTTGTCTCTGGTGGCCATCTTGGGAGACTGCATATCAGAATTTTTTTATGAAATATAAGAGGATTTGAGAAGTCACTCAAAATGTGCCCTACTTTTTCTTTCTTCTGCACTAATCATAATTTCTATGGCAAATGAACCCCCTCATTTTGTTCCTTTGCAAATAAAATGTTTCAAGTGTTAACACTTTATTCCAATCAAGACGACTTCAGGTGTGCCATACTTTTGTCATAAGTAAGACTGTTAGCGCTCTAGTTGTTCTTTAGAACACTCTGGGACATTCTGTCATTGGGCTATAGCTGGGATACATCTGGCTGATATTTGGGCTACATTTGTTTTTTTTGGTCTCTGGTGGCCATCTTTGGGCTACATTGGGCTACATTGGGCTACATTTGGGCTCTAACTTATATATAGCCCAATGTAGCCCAATATATATTTTTTCAAAGTCAATTTTCTCAGCAACTACTGAACAGATTTACACCATTCAAAGAAAAGCGTAATCTGCGAGCCGGACTCTACCTTTCTACCAAATTTCTTATAAATCCATTCAGCCGTTCGAGCTGTAGCCGTGTCTAAATGTCCTATGGAAAATAACATGGGGAAAGCACGTTTTGGGACCCCCCTTTTATCTCAGCCGCCACTTGACGAATCCCCCCCAAACTTTCAGGGAAGGAGCGGAGCGGAGCAGGCCATCTTCTTTGAGAAATTCGCAAAGATTCGTCCACCGGCGGCTAAGTTATTCTCAATAGAATGTTGCGGATTTCCTATGGAAACTAGGTCCTAACTATTACTACCTACTGGCGACCGCCAGTAGGTTATATATATATATATATATATATATATATATATATATATATATATATATATATATATATATATATATATATATATATATATATATATATATATTCACTGAAAAAACCATAGGTTTTACACCAGTTATAGTTAGCTGGAAATTTTACTGACATAAAACCATTGAAATTCCCACGTTATAGTTAGTTGGACTCACTATAACCTGCGCGTGTAATGCACTGCTGATGACATCACATATTACATCACTCATGACATGGTCAGTGACATCACTCATAACATCACTGATGATACCATCCTTGTGACAGAGTGACTGACCTCCTTTCACTGTAAAGTAACCCTTGAAACACATATTCAAAAATAGAAACTAACATTTACAAAAAAGTGGAGATACCTATACCAGTTACAACAACCAATTCAGCAATTCCACCATCTATATACACATCCACTCATTCACCAACAGTTCTATATAGTCATTCACACATATACTCACTTATCATATGTAGTGAGACACCTTTACATCCGTTAACACACCGACAGTCTTCCAAAACTTGCTCACACACATACTCACACATGCAAATAAACTATTGAACATCCATTGTTTTGCATATACAGCTATACACACACTACCACCTTACTTCTAAGGAAACTAACACATACTTACTCTCTTAAACAATCACTTATAGAAACACATACTTATAAAAACAAGAACTCTTTCAATCTCTCACTCTCACATATACTCACTTATATACATCAATAGTCACATATACTAGATTAAAACATATGTAGTTACTGATAAAGACACTAGTGAGACAGTCATTCACTTACTAACACATACATATACACACTCATTCACCCATACAGTCCGACACATATGCTGTCTTCAAAACACATACAAACAGTGATTCAGTCATTGATGCATCTATGTGCTAAGTAACAGCCCCACCAAATCAAACAGACAATTATAAAGATACTAAAAAAATCTAATAACCCATATAAACACACATGTAGTTACTCACCAACCCATGCAGCCACTTATACACAAAGTGAAACACTGATACATATATTTAAATATTTAAACATTACTCGCTAATATATGTATTCACTAAGATACACTTAATAAGCTAGTTAACCAATCATTTTTTTTTAAAACATCCATTTAGACACTTATTTAAACATTTATTCTTCCATTGACCTTTACATATACATATATAAAACATGTATATTTTTCAGAAAGACACACATTCACTGGATGGTGTCATCAGTGATGTCATGAGTGATGTCACTGACCATGTCATGAGTGATGTAATATGTGATGTCATCAGCAGTGCATTACACGCGCAAGTTAAAGTGAGTCCAACTAACTATAACGTGGGAATTTCAATGGTTTTATGTCAGTAACATTTCCAGCTAACTATAACTGGTGTGAAACCTATGGTTTTTTCAGTAAATTTAATAGGTTTTTTAAATGCTAATTCCTAACTATAACTGGTGTGAAACCTATGGTTTTTTCAGTGAATTTCAAAGGTTTTTTAAATGCTAATTCCTAACTATAAGTCTCAGTTTATATGTAAGACTGTTAGCGCTCTAGTTGTTCTTTAGAACACTCTGGGACATTCTGTCATTGGGCTATATTTGGGCTACATTGGGTTTTTTTTGTCTCTGGAGGCCATCTTTGGGCTACATTGGGCTACATTGGGCGACATTGGGCTACATTTGTAAAAACCACTTGTGCATATATCTTGAGACATAGCAAAGGCAGATCAAGCTACCAGTCCCTACAATTTTGCCCAAATTTTTTTTGTATATATATTTTTTCATTTTTCTTTTGCCTTGGAGTGCTCCCGGTGCGCGCCCCGGTGAGCGCCCCTGGAAAGCGTAGTTCTATGAAGCGCCCCGGGGGTGCGCACCGGAGAGCGTCCCATAAGCGCCAATCTCATGATCGTGACGTTTCGCGTAGCCGCGTCCACGTGATACGCACGCGTAAGCGCACCCGGAAGCACTCGAGTGAATACGATCGTGCAACGCGCTTACGGGATGCGCCCCTGGGCGCGCCCCGGGGTGCGCCCCGGGGCGCGTAGCATAAGCGCGTCGGGACATGTCACCTGAAAATAACACTTTTCATTGGTTAATAACAGTTTTTTTTTCACAAGTAGGGAAACAACACCTCTTGTCTGTTCCTTCCAAAAAACAAATTTAACCATGTCTGGTTCCCAGAACCCTTCCCAGGACCAGTCCTCAGACTCTTCAGATGGATTCCTGCCTGAGGTCCCCCCACAGAGAAAAGTGAAGGACCACTTCATTTGGAAGTTTTTCTCTTTTCCGGAAGTGGAGAAAAAATGCAATGCAGCAAAAGTCACGTGTAAAATTTGTGACACTGTTCTCTCACGTGGAAATCCCACCCGGAAATATAGTTTTGGCAATGCAACATTACTCAGGCATGTTGAGAGGAAGCACCCGATTAATTTTGCACGGGAGAGCACCAGGGCCCTGGCTCGCAATCCACCACCCGATTGCCACTCCACTTCCACCGGAACATCAACATCATCGGTGAGAGGAAGATCAGCAGTGATGACCTAAATATTCAGCCTGTTTTTGCTGATATTACATTTCGTTGTAAGCAATGTGACCAACTGCTATGTTATGGAGAGCAGAGCGTTGACCTGATTGTTCGAAAGAGGGAGGAACACCGCTGCGCCCCTCAGCCCTAATTTTTCCCCTTTTATTGCTCCTATTAAGCAGTTTTGCATTCCCTAGTTTTGTTTTTGTTGTGAAAAAAATACAAAAAAAATTTAAAAATGTTCGGAAAAGTAAAAAAAAAATTAAAAACTAAAAAAAGAAGCAAAAAAACAGTTCTTTAAGTAAGACTGTTAGAGCTCTAGTTGTTCTTTAGAACACTCTGGTACATACTATCATTGGGCTATAGTTGTGCTACATCTGGCTGATATTTGGGCTACATTTGTATTTTTTTTGTCTCTGATGGCCATCTTTGGGCTACATTGGGCTACATTGGGCTACATTTGGGCTCTAACATATATATAGCCCAATGTAGCCCAATATATATTTTTTAAAAGTTAATTTTCTTAAAAACAACTGGAGCATATATCTTGAGACATAGCAAACGCACATCGGGCTACCAGTCCTTACAATTTTTCATTTTTTTTTTGTATTTTTTTTCCCTGGAGCGCTCCCGGTGCGCGTCCCGGTGAGAGCCCCGGAAAGCGTAGTATTTTGAAGCGCCCCGGTGCGCGAACAGGGAAGCGCCCCGTTAGCGCCAACGAAAACAACATCATGACGCGTCGCGTAAGCGTGACTTATCGCGTAGCCGCACGATGTGTCTTATGACGCGCTGTGTAAACGCACCCGGAAGCGCTCCGCGACGCGGCCCGAGCGCGTAACGTAAGCGCGCCGGAGCGCGTAACGTAAGCGCATCGGGTCATGTGACTTGAAAATAACACTTTTCATTGGTTCCTAATATTTTTTTTTTCAAATGAGGAAAGCCCCCACCTTTTTTCCTCATTCTTACTTTCTTCTTTGAGAGAGCAAGAGCTATTTCTTTGTGAGAGACCAATAATGGCTACTCTACTTGCTGCTGCTGGTGCTCCAACACCACCACCACCACCACCACCATCAAAAGGACCACCACCACCTCTGCTTTTTAGTGGTGAGCAGGATGAAGAGGAGGAAGAGGAGCAGGAGGAGCAGGAGAGACAGTTCCTACAAGAGCAACCCCACTCATCTCATGTAAAGGAGCACTACATTTGGCAATTCTTTACGTTTCCTGCAGGACTGAAGAAAGTTAATGCCCCTAAAGTAAAATGTCTAATTTGCAAGAACATCCTTTCACGTGGCAATCCTGCTAAAAAATATAGTTTTGGCAACCACACCATGATTCGCCACATGGAAAGGTGGCACCCAAATAATTTGGCCCAAGCACAGGGGAGAGCTATGGCTGAAAACCCACAGACCCCTCAGCCTAGCTCCTCAAGTGCGGAATCATCTTTTGCAGCACCTAAAGGGCGTCAAATGGTGCCCAACATCCAAAGTAAATTCTCAAACTACAAAATAGTTTGTATTTATTGTGGGGCTACTATTGCTTATGGTGAAAAAATCACCTTAATTAACAGAGCAGATGAAAACCACAAGTGCTCTCACAAACTAAAGCAATGATTCTTTATTTTATTTTTTTGCTCCTGTTGAGCCATTTTCAAATCCTTTTTTTTTTCCGAAGTACTAAAAAAACAAAAAAATATATAAAATTGTTTTGAAAAACCAAAAAAAGGAAAAAATGTTCACAAAAAAAATATATATATATATATAAAACAACAAAAACAATTAAAAAAAGTTCTTTTCAGAACTACCTCCCATTTATATAAAATGACTTAAATTTTAAAACTCTGCCATTCTCTTTTCTCCCCGGTGCGCTCCCCGGTGCGCGTACCGGGCGCTCCCCCCGCGAAAATCGAAAAAAAAACATTTACCCCGCGGGGCCTTTTTAAAGCCCCCACATCAAACCTAAGGGGACAGGGGGGTCTACCCTGCCCCCTTATTGTCAATTCCCCCCTTTATTTTTGCCACCTCTTGTGTCTCGATTTTACCGAGAGACAAGATGGCGGCCGATCTGGACTGTTTAGAATGTTTGCAGACACCCGAGAGCCAGTCAGCTTTCCGCGCGCAAGTCGCGTGGCGCGCCCGGAGCGCGTACCTGAGCGCTGCTATAGATATATATATTTTTTTTAACCTAAATTACTCAAAATCCACTGGAGCACATATCTTGAGACATAGCAAAGGCACATCGGGATACCAGTCACTATAATTTTGCCAAGTTTGATGTAAATCCATTCAGCCGTTCGGGCTAAAAGTGAGGTTGACCGCCCTATGGAAATTAACATGGGGAAAACGCATTTTGGGACCCCCCTTTTATCTCGGCCCCCGCTTGACGCATCCCCCCCAAACCGGCGCCAACGTTATTCCAAATAGAATTTTGAGATTTAACATTGAAAAAAATCCTAACTATAACTACCTACTAGGGACCGCCAGTAGGTAATATATATATATATATATATATATATATTACCTACTGGCGGTCGCCAGTAGGTATATATAGTTAGGATTATTTCTCTATGGAACTTTTGAAAATTCTATGTCTAATAACTTTGGCGTTTGTGGACGGAATCGGCTGAAATTTTCAGGAAAATGGCACATTTTGTTTCTGAGCACCCCCTGAAAATTTGGGGGGGGGGTCGTCAAGGGGGGGCCGAGAAAAAAGGGGGGTCCCAAAACGCGTTTTTCCCATTCATTTTTCCATAGGGCGGTTGGCCTCACTTTTAGCCCGAACGGCTGAATGGATTTGCACGAAACTTGGCAAAATTGTAGGGACTGTTAGCCCGATGTGCCTTTGCTAGGTCTCAATATATGTGCTCCAGTGGATTTTGAGAAATTAACGTTCAAAACAAGATATATATCTGTAACAGCGCTCCGGGCTGCGCTCCGGTCCGCTTACTTTTCGCGAAACGGAACTTTGCGATGCGAAGCTGATTGGCTCCCCGGTGTCTGTCAACATTCTAAACAGTCCGGAGCGGCCGCCATCTTATCTCTCGGTAGGATCAAGAGAGAAGAAGAGGTGAAAAACGAAGGGGGAATTTAATGAAAGGGGGCAAGGTATACCCCTCTTGACCCCCTAGGAATGTTGTTGGGGTTATTAAAGGGTCCCGTGGGGAAAATAAAAAAATATATATTTTTCACGGTAGAAGCGCTTCCCGGGCCGCGAACTGGGCCGCGAACTGGTAGCGAAACGGGAATTCGCCATTTTGTGCTTCGTTTTAATTAAATTACTAGGTATAAGGAGGTGCGGGAGACCATTTTGTGCTTCGTTTTAATTAAATTACTAGGTATAAGGGGGTGCGGGAGACGTATCCTAATCCCTTATGTTTTCTGAGGGTGGCTGAGGAGGCTCATATATGTTGATACATGTCTTCCAGCGGCTGTGCCTGAGCTTTTTTTTTTTTTGCTGCGTGACGTCTGTTAACGTTCGATTCGATGGAAATCAGGAAGTGTTGACCACCAATTTGTCAGTGCGATAAAATATTTTGTTATAAATGAATCCTTATTGATAAACATTGTCTGCGCCATCTTGCCTTTTTTCCAATGCCACAATTTTGTCGTGCACGGCAGCCATTTTAGATGCCAGGCCGGTCCCAGGCTATCACCTAGCCCTGCGGATGTAGTTTATGGCCCCAGCTGTAGAGAATCCAGACATGCCAACCCTCCCGATTCAGGCGTGAGACTACTGATTTCAGTGCTAGTCTCCCGCCTCCCGATTTCTGCAAGCAAAAACCCGGGGGCATATTACCAACAACTAGCGATAATTTTTGTCTCTAACTTGTTTAGAGACAAAAATTATCGCCGCACATCGGCGATTTTTATCTCAGATAAACCTTGCTATTAGCAAGGTTTATCGCAAATGCGATAAAAAACGGCCGCAATGCATGAATATCGCTGAAAAGTCAGCGATATTCATGCATTATCGAGCAAATGCTCTTAGCCATGTTATCCACCTCCCATTGGATAACATGGCTAAGAACTGCTCAGGTCAGGTGTTAGCTTTTGGAGATATTCGCGCTTAGCGCGAATATCTCCAAAAGTTGGTAATAGGAGATAGCGATGTTAGGGACTGTTTCCAGTCGCTAACATCTTGGCACGCCCACTTTGCATGTCATTAGTGATAAATATCACTGACATGCAAAGCGGGGCCCAAGATGGTCGCTATCTCCTTTTAGCTGTCACTAACTGGTGTTAGCGACAGCTTGGTAATAGGGAGATAATTTTATCTCCGCTTTCTTGGCTTTTAAAGCCAAAAAAGCGGAGATAAACCCCCTTGATAATATGCCCCACGATTCCTCGGGGGTTTCAGCTGACAGGGCTTGGTATTGTGTTACGTGGTAATTTTTCTAGGAAACGTCAGAGGGTCGATGCAGGGGTTCTAGAAGGGGTGATAAACCATTTAAGCCTCATGAACAAGCGCATGGTCTTTTAAAGATCTGTGAAGTACTCGGGGCGGCGGTGTGTGTGTGTCCTCTTTCAGGAGCGGGCGGGGGGGGGGGCACTGCCAGCAACCTCCAGGCCAGGCAGTGTTCAACACTTGCATCACCCTTTCTCTGCCTGCTATTGCGCTCCATGCTTAGGAAAGGTAAGAAAAAGAACGTGCATTTGAGTTTGAAATGTCCGATCCAGCAACCTCCAGGCCAGGCAGTGTTCAACACTTGCATCACCCTTTCTCTGCCTGCTATTGCGCTCCATGCTTAGGAAAGGTAAGAAAAAGAACGTGCATTTGAGTTTGAAATGTCCGATCCTGTAGCAGTACACTTGCAAAGCCCACACATGACAATAACCCGATTCAAGGCCCCATTCACCCGATTTTTTAAAAATATATAGCACTCCAACAAAGTAGGATTATAAAACTTTATTAACTTTTAAATATAACGAACGGAACAAAAACTGTAAAAACATTTAAACATTTTTCACAAAAAAAAGCAACAATGGTCAGAAGCTGTCTTTTGTGCGAATAGTCCCAAGGCAGCACAACGTGCTGAGTTCTGGACGGTACCCAGGTGATGTCACCTGGGTGCCGCACTGGTTTTTGGAATCCTACAATGCAGCAAAGAAAAACAGCGTGGGGCGTCCAGGGTGGTGCGGAGGGAGGCCTCGTCAGTAGCGGTCTGTTGTGCGAATAGTCCCAAGGCAGCAGAACGCGCTGAGATGTTGATGGCACCCAGGTGATGTCCAGTAAACTGCTGCACTGGTTTTGGTATCCTACAATGCTGCTCCGAAAATTGGCGTGGGGCGGCCCGGGGGGGGCGTGGGGGAGGCGGCGTGAACGGGCCTCCCCAGGTGGCGGCCATCCAGCTGAGTTGCGCCCGCTCTTGCGGCTACAGCGTCTCGCTCACCATGTTGTTGAGTTGCTCCCACTCTTGCAGTGCAGCGATAGGCGGCTGCCACATGACTCTTAAAATGGCGGACGGCTCTTCGGTTTTGGGCCTGGTCCACTAAAATGGCCCTGGGACACCTTGGAACTCGGACACTTGCCTGCTAGGGCTTGGGCTCCATTCTCGAAAGCGTCCCCTCAGCCGTGAAGATTCTACAAAAGTCTTGGGGGCCCTCGACTCCTGCAGGCTTCCGGTGGGGAGCGGCTGCCATGATTGCTCGCGGAATGACCACGACGGAGCCACGAGATGGTGGTGCTCTCATGCTGACGCCAGCTTCAGTCTGAATCATCCAGAAACAAGGTGGGGCTTTCATCGTTTGGGAAAAAAAAATGTTCTAAACCAATGAAAAGTGTTATTTTTAGGTCATATGACCAAGCCTTCCATTTTTAGGAAACCAAAAGTAAAATGAACCAATGAAAAGTTTTATAAACAAGTCACATGACCTGTTATGCGGCATAGGGCTACAAAAAGCGTAGAAAATCCGTTGGCACGTGAGGCGGCGTCAGTAGCGGACCGATGTGCGAATAGGCCGAAGGCAGCACAACGCGCCGAGATCCGGATGGCACCGAGTTAGTGTCCAGCAAGTTGCTGCACTGGTGTGGCTATCCTACAATGCTGCGCCGAAAGTCGGCGTGGGGCGCCCCGTTGGCCTGTGAGGTCGCGTCAGTCAGTGGGGGCTGTGCGTCTCCCCCAAGATGGAGGCTCCTCGGCTGCAGTGCGGCGCCCCTTAGCGTTTCACTCGCCGTCCAACTGAGTTGCGTCCGCACTTGCGGCTACAGTAGGCCGAAGGCAGCACAACGCGCCGAGATCCGGATGGCACCGAGGTGGTGTCCAGCAAATTGCCGTACTGGTGTGGCCATTCTACAATGCTGCGCCGAAAGACGGCGTGTCCAGCTGAGTTGCGGTCACTCTTGCGGTACAGTGACTCGAACGCGCCGAGATCCGGATGGCACCGAGGTGGTGTCCAGCAAGTTGCCGCACTGGTGTGGCCATCCTACAATGCTGCGCCGAAAGACGGCGTGTCCAGCTGAGTTCCGGTCACTCTTGCGGTACAGTGACTCGAACGCGCCGAGATCCGGATGGCACCGAGGTGGTGTCCAGCAAGTTGCCGCACTGGTGTGGCCATCCTACAATGCTGCGCCGAAAGTCGGCGTGGGGTGCCCCGTTGGCTTATGAGGTGATGTCAGTAGTGGACCGATGTGTGAATAGGTCGGAACCAGCACAAGGCGCCAAGATCCGAATGGCAAGTCCTGGATGTTGAGTGCCATAGTTGAGAGTTCTGAGTAGTGCTTGTAAGACTGTCTGAAGCTTATTTGCACCTGCTGCAGCTTCACTATTGCCCTGGTGTGGCCAAAGGTCGCACATGACATAGGCGGCCGGCTCCCGAGGTCCGGCGGATCTTTTTTCCTTTTCCTTTCTGCTTCTTGTCCTACAATCCGTTTCATCTGAAGACACGACCAGGTCCCTGAATGTGTGCAGGGGGACGCTATTGATTGAATGAAAATGGCGGCTTGACACAAAGCTGACTCAAGCGTTGCTGTTGATGCTATACAGACAAAAATTGGTTTTCAGTTTGTACATTCTTCAGGATTTTTTTTTCCATCCAAGGCTGAGTGAGAGTTTGTAGAAAAATGGCTTCAGATTTTCCACATACTACTCTTCAACATTCTTCCAAAATGTAACAATGTGAGACTCACTAGGAGAACGGCTGTTTATGTTTCCTTTCAAAATGCTGCGAACAATATTTTCTGAATGGAAGACACCATCTTGTAGCATAAAGGGCCGAAAGGGGTTCTGGTCTGGCCGATGGTTGGAGGAGACATTTTGACTATATCTTGGACCTGCCCGGCCTCGCCCAAAATGGCGCCGGTATAAATGGGACTCGTAACTCATTGTTGTGTACTGGTTGAACAACCTTGATATCACGAGATATGAATGCAGTTTTGATGCTCATGGCGGGCGGGGACGAGAATTGATTGAATATTTCGACATCCCTATTGATATTAAGTTCTGATGTGTTATTGATTACTGTACTATTGAAAGTTCGAATTAACGTCACCCATGGTACTTGCACGCAAATGTATATCTAGATAACTTTTTGTAAGTGGCCCTGTCGTATTTTAATTACAAAATGTACGTCCACCGATTCCGCAACTGTTAGACACCTTAGTTCTTGCAACCTAATGGCTCGTTCGTTACGTTCCTCTATAATGTAAATGTCTCCTCATCATATACGATTCCAGTTTGCTCCGTGGCCGGCCCACGTGGTTATAGGCCCGTATTTGTATACTGACATTTTCACAATAAAGGTTTTTAAAACAAAACATGGTAGTAGTATTTACATTGGTAAAGTTTTTACTTTTAGTCACTGTTTTCGAATCAGTAAAAGGCAAGTGAAATAAAGTAGTCCAATTACATGACGGATAAAAGGTATAATATGTAGGAACGCAGTAAAGATAAATGGTCAAGGGCAGTTGTGTTTTCCACTTCTGCAACATAAAGTGATCGATAAGAATCTGATAATCAGGCGTATCGGCGACTAAGACAGCAGGCCGAGTCTCTTTTACTCAACGGCTCCGTCATGGAACGAAGAAACGCCCTTTTTCTCGAAAAAGGAATATATTTTACTTGCAGGACAGTTGTAAATTTTCCGGGAAAGTACATTAGCCTGGAATATTATAACATATATGTTTTAAAAAAAAAGTTCGAAATCAATAAAAAGCGTATTTTTTAGGTCATATGACCAAGCTTTTCATTATTAAAATAACAAAAGTAAAATGAACCAATAAAAAGTTTTATTAACAAGTCACATGACCTGTAATGCTTACGTTGCGCGCTGCGCGCCGCGCCCCGGATTACTTCCGGGTGCGCTAACGCGGCGTGTCATATAACGCATTACGCGACAATGTAGGTCAAGAATATAGTCAAAATGTCTCCACCAACCAGCGTTCGGAACACAACCCCTTTCAGCAGTCCAAAAAGTTCTGTAAAATGACAACAGAGGGGACAGGCAACAAGAACCATCAGTCAAAGAGGGGAGGGCAAGTTCTTCTCTACCGGGTCATGTTGGGGCGCTACCGGAACTGATCGAATTGGTAGTCTACAGTGTTTCTGGATGTTTCAGACTAAAGCTGGCGTCAGCATGAGAGCACTACCATCTCGTAGGTCCGTCGTGGCCATTCCACGAGCAAACATGGCAGCCGCTCCCCACCAGAAGCCTGCGGGAGTCGGGGGCCCCCAAGACTTTTGTAGAATCTTCACGGCTGAGGGGACGCTTTTGAGAATGGGACCCAAGCCCTATCAGGGAAGCGTCCGAGTTCCAAGGTGTCCCAGGGCCATTTTAGTGGACCACGCCCAAATCTGAAGAGCCGGCCGCCATTTTGAGAGTCCTGTGGCAGTCGCTTATCGTTGCATCGCAAGAGCGGGAGCAACTCAACTACATGGTGAGCGAGACATTGTAGTCGCAAGAGCGGGCGGTAAACAGCTGAATGGCGGAAGAGGCACAGTGTAGCAAAAGCGGGCGGAATGGCAACTAAAACGGTAAAGGGGCGCCCCACTACAGCGTGTCTTCAGGTCAAACGGATTGTGGGACAAGGTCCAGAATAGAAGAGTCATCAAAAGGCAAAAAGTTCCGCCGGACCCCGGGAGCCGGCCGCCTATGTCGGGGGCGATCTCAGGCTACACCGGTGCTATAAGACTTGGGGAGGGGGTCGGAGCCAAGCGTCTTCTCCGAGTCCATGGCCATCACACCGCCCCTCGGGGGCCTCCGTCAAGCGGTTTAGGAAGGTAACATATCACATTGTTTTCAAATGCAGTCAGGTCCACAAACGACACTCACTTACTTTGAGAATAGTGAAGCTGCAGTAGGTGGAAATAAGCTTCAGACAGTGTTACAAGCGCTGCTCAGAACTCTGAACTATGGCACCCAACATCCAGAACTTATGCCATTTGAGAATGGCAGTGACATTGAAGCAACTCAGGGACCAAAACCATTAACGTACTTTCACGTATGAAAATCTTACTTGGGGAGGGGGCAGGAGCGAAGCGCCCCCTCCCAGTCCGCGCCACCACACCGTATGTTGAAAATCTGAAGCCATCGTTCTACAAAGTCAACCAACCTTGGATGGAAAAATCTAGAAAAATGTACAAATTGAAAACCAGTTTTGGTCTGCATAGCATCAGTAGCAACGCTTGCTATCAGATTGCATGAGTTTCATGCTCGATCGATTGAGCTAGCCGGATCGGGCAATAAAAAGTATAAAATAGTTATGTAAATAGTTATTTAATAAAATGTTTTACCCTGTTTCTTTGCTGGTGTGTTGTCTATATTTTTAATATTTGCATAGGGTTTGTCGTTATTTTGGGCGGGGTGGGTGACGGAGCCGAGCTGTCTTGCAGCCCTCATGGTGTGGAGCTCAGTTCATCTCACTATTTTCGTATTTCTCATGAAGGGTTGTTCATAATATTTCTATTTTAGCGAGGTCAAAAAGAGATCCAATTAGTGGCCTACTGATTTTGCTCGATTACTTTTATTTTTTTACACGATTTTTCACGATTTTTCACTATCTGCAAAGACTAAACAGAGTATTGCGACTTTGTGCTTGTTTGTAAATAGAGAATGAACCAAAGAGAATCAATTGTAAAACAGTAAATGCTTGGATAACAATCAATCAAATGGAGAGACAAGCAGGCACGACGGATTACAACGGGGGTAAAGGCCTGCGTTAACTACTCTTCACTATCTGCAAAGAGAGAGTACTACTAAGAGAAAAGAGGGGAGGGGGGCAGCGTTCAAAGCACATCAGCGTGCATAAACACGAAAAAGTTTTTACCTATCACGTACTTGACATTTTACAGCTTTTGATATTTGCTATTAAAAAACCAATGAAATTCACTGAAAAAACCATAGGTTATAGGCCATATATAGTTAGGAATTTGCATTTACAAAACCTTGAAAATTCACTGAAAAAACCATTGGTTATAGACCATATATAGTTAGGGATTAGCCTTTTCAAAACCTTATTTTACTCACACAAAACCATTGAAATTTCATATATAGTTAGTTCCACTAACTATATATCGCGCACCCGCAATCCACTGCTGATGATGTCACATATTACATCATTCATGACATGGTTAGTGACATCACTGATGACATCACTGATGACATCTCAAATGACATCACTGATGACATCTCAAATGACATCACTGATGACTTCTCAAATGACATCACTGATAAAATCACTGATAACATCTCATTTGACATGACTGATCACATCACTGATGATATCATTCATGTGATAATACCATGAACCTCTTCAGACTCTAATATAACCTTAGATACAATCAGTGTAAATAGACAGTCACAGACTGTCACTCATCCATGGAGTTACTCACACACCTAGTCAGTTATGCAAAAAATCAATCACACCTCCATTTTCTCAACTATACAGTTATACACACCTTACTTATTCAAACATATACTAACACATTTACTTTACTCTCTTATACAATCCCTGATACATGTTCACAATGATCCATACAGCCACTCACACATTCACTGGCTCTTATGCACAGTTATTTATATATGTCAACTCTCACATGTACTGTGTTTTACATATGTACTTACTTTGACATGTAGCACTGAGATATCCATTCACTCACTAATACACTCATGCACAGTCAACCGCCCATACAGTTGTTTGCACATGCACTTTTGAACCCATACATATAGTGAATCAACTACTCACACATCTATGTACAGAGTCACACACCTCCCAGCCACCATACACACACACTCAGTTTCCCATACAAATACTTGGACAACCAATGAATAACCCATACAGTTACTCATATAGCTACTGATCAACATATGTAGCAGTTTGTAGAACAACAGATATAATGATGCACAAATTAAAACAGTTTAGTCACTAACCCATGCACTCAGTGAGACACATTTAATCACTCACTCATACAGTCAGTCATGCACCTACTAAATCCTTCATCCAGACACTTATACATCCACTCATTCTTCAATATGTAAGACATATTTTAACTTTACAGAAACATACAGTCACTGGATGTTGTCATCAGTGATGTCATTTGAGATGTCATCAGTGATGTCATTTGAGATGTCATCAGTGATGTCACTAACCATGTCATGAATGATGTAATATGTGACATCATCAGCAGTGGATTGTCAGTATTCCAAACATTAAATAAAGTTAACACGTGATATGTGCTCAAAATAAACAAAGGACTTGAAACCCCATTATCGCGGCCATCTTAGAGTGGAGTAATCTTTACCATATGCCTAACGGGTCCACCACATTATCTTAAATCAAATATGCGATGACAGTCCTGTCAACTACCTCAGGCATGGATTATTGCACATAAACTAGAGATTATACTAGCATCTCACAGTTTACTCAAATATCAGTATGATACAGTGTATCCTGGTTTCAAGTTCAAGGCATCCCGCCCACTGACATTCCAAAATGATTGCCACAGCCAATATGCGCCGCAGCCAGAAGGCTTCACTGTGCTCAAATGGGAAACATTTTGGTGACATAGTATATCGCAAAATAGTTTTACCATTGTAGAGTCAATTTAACAAGTGCAATGTCCCAAGTGAGAAATTCTAATTTATGCGTCAGCATAGATATCACCAGTTAAACTAGTTTTTCAATTGCTGAGTCAGTTGACAATTGCAAAGTCCCAAGTGAGAGATTCTAATTTTTGCGTCAGCATAGATATCACCAGTCAACACCCAAGTGAGGTTTCTTTCTGTGCTTCAGTGTACTTCCATTACCTGAAGGTAACAATAAAAAACAATGGACCAATCAGAAATCTGTATACCATAAATACTAGCTTATAGGCCCTAACTGGGTTTGAGAGTCCTTAAACAATAAGTGAGAATAAGTGAGAAACGTGAAACCAAATATAAATTGGTTAAAATTAGCAGAGAAGCACGTATTCAACTGCAGGCTATTTCATATATACAAATTAAAAGTTACTGATGTGTTAACGTACTGTCACATTCTTAAACAGACAAAAAATACATCACAAGTAGACATTACTCAAATGAAGCTCTTATTCCCCCAAGTGCCATTTCCTTTCCTCCTCAGAATTAAGCCCATTTGGCATCAGGGTATCTAATTCGAGAATATATCTGCTCTCCATTTGTCTGAGTTTACGAATTTTGTCACCTCCTCTTTTCATAACAGGAAGCTTGTTGATCACAAAGAATTTTAGCAAGTTCATGTTGCTCTTATGTTGCTCCTCAAAGTGGCGAGCAATTGGAGAGGTTTGGTCTTTATTGTCAATTGATCTCATGTGCTCCAGGACACGTTTTTTAGCTGGGAACATGGTGCTCCCCACGTATTTCCTGGAGCAAGGACATATCAGTACATAAACACAATACTCCGATAAACAAGTGAGATGTTTGTTGATAGTTCTTTCTACGGCTTCTATAGGGAAGAAGACTTTCTTGATGTTATTACTGTATCTACACGCCTTACATTTCATGCAGGTGTAAAATCCTTGGACATCTGTACCTTTACTTGTACTGGTGCTTACATCATTCCTACTCAGTTTGTCTTTCAAGGAATGAGCCTTCCTGTAAGTCATGTTAGGGTTGTCACCCAGAACATCAGTTAAAGTGGGTTCAGTTTTAAGGACGTTCCAATGACGTTTGAGACTCCTTTGTACTTCCCAAGATCTAACATGGTAAGTAGATATGAACCTTATCACATCATTATTTCCTTCAGGTCTCAAATCATCCTTGGAAGTCAGTAAGGAAGAGTGACTGATTGCACTAGCTTTATTCAGTGCTGCATCTATGACCGAGGATTGATATCCTCTTTCAGAAAAGCGTTCCTTCATGCATTCACTTTCAGTCAGAAAGTCCTGGTCTGTGCTGCAGTTTCTCCGAGCCCGGAGGAACTCACCGAAAGGAATGCTTTTTATTAAGGCTTTAGGGTGTCCACTATCCGCATGTAATAGGGTATTACCAGTGGTTTCTTTGCGGAAAAGGTTGGTTGAAAGTTTTCCATCACATACCTTAACACGCAAGTCTAGGAACACCATAGTCTCAGTACTCATTTGACCCTCTAGCCTGATGTTCAGATCATTCTTGTTCAAATCATCCATGAAACCCACTGCCTCCTGTTGTGAGCCATCCCAGATGATGAACAAGTCATCGATGTACCGCAGCCATAATTTAACATGGCCACAATACATCTGGTGGGTCCTCTCTACTTGCTACTCCCAGCTCGCCATGAATAGATTCGCAAAGCTGGGAGCAAAGCAAGTTCCCATCGCCGTCCCTTGTCTTTGTCTATAATGTTTCTCATTAAAGACAAAGAAATTATTTTCCAAACAAAATCGCATCATCTGGATGATCATTTCCGTGTGACTTAAATATGAAATTGATCTGGAGTTCAGGAATTTGCGACATGCCTTGATTCCATCGTCATGCCTGATAGACGTGTAAAGGCTACATACATCAAGGGAAATGAGTATGTAGTTGTCCGGCCATGTAAAATCAGACAGTTTCTTTATGAAATCTCTGCTGTCTTTGAGATAAGATGGAACTTCTTCAACAAAGGGCCTCAAAAAGAAATCAATATATCTTGACGTGTTCTCTAAAAGAGAACCAATCGAAGATACTATTGGCCTACCCGGGGGATTGCTAGAGTTTTTGTGAAGCTTGGGCAGTAAGTACAGTACTGCTATTTTAGGATGACGGTTCAATAAGAATGAGTATTCTGAGGAGGAAATGAAATGGCACTTGGGGGAATAAGAGCTTCATTTGAGTAATGTCTACTTGTGATGTATTTTTTGTCTGTTTAAGAATGTGACAGTACGTTAACACATCAGTAACTTTAAATTTGTATATATGAAATAGCCTGCAGTTGAATACGTGCTTCTCTGCTAATTTTAACCAATTTATATTTGGTTTCACGTTTCTCACTTATTCTCACTTATTGTTTAAGGACTCTCAAACCCAGTTAGGGCCTATAAGCTAGTATTTATGGTATACAGATTTCTGATTGGTCCATTGTTTTTTATTTTTACCTTCAGGTAATGGAAGTACACTGAAGCACAGAAAGAAACCTCACTTGGGTGTTGACTGGTGATATCTATGCTGACGCAAAAATTAGAATCTCTCACTTGGGACTTTGCAATTGTCAACTGACTCAGCAATTGAAAAACTAGTTTGACTGGTGATATCTATGCTGACGCATAAATTAGAATTTCTCACTTGGGACATTGCACTTGTTAAATTGACTCTACAATGGTAAAACTATTTTGCGATATACTATGTCACCAAAATTGCGCATATTGGCTGTGGCAATCATTTTGGAATGTCAGTGGGCGGGATGCCTTGAACTTGAAACCAGGATACACTGTATCATACTGATATTTGAGTAAACTGTGAGATGCTAGTATAATCTCTAGTTTATGTGCAATAATCCATGCCTGAGGTAGTTGACAGGACTGTCATCGCATATTTGATTTAAGATAATGTGGTGGACCTGTTAGGCATATGGTAAAAATTACTCCACACTAAGATGGCCGCGATAATGGGGTTTCAAGTCCTTTGTTTATTTTGAGCACATATCACGGGTTAACTTTATTTAATGTTTGGAATACTGACAATGTAATTACCCGTGACCAGGGCGAAGGTTCGCCGAAACGCGTTGGGGTTATTTTCGTTGTTTATATTCACGATGCTGCACATGATGGATTAAAGAAACTTTGGAAATGCACAAGAAGGATTAGGAGTGATCTTTTCTCTGTCTGGGAGAGTGCATTTGCGTAGCCGTGCTGACTACGCGCTGTGAGCCTGAATCTGTTTACAGGGTAACCTTTGCCCCTGGATTGCACCGCTGTTTTGGTGTCCCGGCAATCGCGAAGGAAGTGGAACTGCATATATATATATATATATATATATATATATATATATATATATATATATATATATATATATATATATATCTTGCTCCAAATTCGATTCCCAGCAACCAACGGGTAAAGAACGGGCCGCACTCAGGAAATTATCCTTTCACCAAAGATTTATTATTCACATCGCAAAACACAGGACGCATTTTGGCGCTGCATGCCTTCTTCCGCTGTGATAGAGTTGCATGTAAAACATCGCCATTTTAAACGGTAGCCAGCAGTATTCCCTACACGTTCAAATCAATAACATAAACAGAAGACTGTAGTCCGAGTGAGTATTTACAAAGTAAGCGCCATTTTAAAGTATATTAACATAGATTGTGTTTCCTACGCTTGCGGTTTGGTATGCACTTCATCAAAATCGATATTATGCAACATTTTAAATAAACGAGTTTTCGGAACATATTAAGACATTTCAGGCTTGTGATACAAATTTCATCCAATTGAAGCATATCTAATCCTAATTCACTATACATGTGTTCACACTCTTTCTTAGCCCTCAAAAAATAGAGGTCATATTTCTACTTGCTTACTCATGAATAAATCGAACACAATTGAGCCCTGAATGGGCTTTGTGACAGTTTCCAAACCAAGTTAATCAATAATTATTTACAAACATGATTTAAGGCACTTAATAATCAATTAGACTCCTAAGAAATGTATTTCTATGCATAAGAAAATATTTACATATCTTGCAGATATTTTAGATTCATGCTCTCAACTCTATTGTTCAGACATCAGTAAATCTTAAGACCTATGGACTCCCATTTTATTCAATTAGCCCAATTGAATTGATATTCTTCATCGGTATTCAAACCATCAGGAATTACTGTGTGCATATCCACTATATATTGCGATTCGAGCCTTCTCAGTTTCAGTTTCCAATCTCCCCCACAATCGTTAATAGGGATATGAGCCAAGCAAAATCATTTTAACAGATTTCAGTCACTATTGTGATGTTGAGCGAAATGTCTGGATACATGATATGAAAAATCTTTATTTTCTATCGCTTGTGCATGTTCTAAAATTCTCTTTTATGTGGGATGTATCGTGCTTCCCATATACTTTTTCATGCAAGGACAGTAGAGACAGTATACACAGTAGGGTGTATTACATGATAAAAGAAATTTGTTAATAGTTTTATTAGTTCTCAACCCCGGTATGTTATACGAAAGAACTTTTTGACTGTGTTTACATACCTTGCAATTTTGACAAGGAAAGAATCCTGTGACCTTGCTAATTCTTGGAACAAATGGGATGGGTTTGTTATGGCTCTTGACCAGTTGATTTCTAAGTGACAGACTCCGCCTAAATGTTATCTGCGGATAGTCAGGTAATGATCTTCCTATTACCTGGTCTGTTTTAAGGATATGCCAATTCCTACATAATATTTTTCTCAAAATTCCTGCTTCACTAGAGTAAGTGTAAAAGCTTTTCACAGTAGGCCCTCTTTTTCAGTCTGTCTGTCGCTTCATGTGCTGCAGTGTAAAAGTCATCTATGTAAGTGCTATTTCTTCTCAATCGTAAGAGCTCACCATACGGTATGCTGTCTTTTAGATTTTTTGGATCGCTGCTTGAAGCTTCTACTGTAGAATTGCCAGTGGTCTCCTTCCTGAATAGGGATGTACATATCCTCCCCTGTTCTATAAAGACTTTTAAATCTAGGAAGGACACTTCTTTTTTGCTTATCTGCCCACTGAAATGTAGATTCAAATCATTCTTGATCAATTCACTTATATATTCTTCGGCATCTTTTTGAGGACCCTTCCAAAGAATAAAAAGGTCATCAATATATCTGTGCCATGAAATGACACATCTGGCCCACTTTTGGTATTTGTTCGCCCAAGCCACCTGCTTCTCCCATCAGCCCACGAATAAATTTGCGTAGCTGGGGGCAAAGCAGGTGCCCATAGCAGTTCCACGTATTTGGTTTTAGTGCTGTTTCTCAAAAAGGAAGCTATTATTAGTTAGGCAGAAATTAATGAACTCTAGTAACATTTCATTGTGTTCAGTAAACTCAAACGACCTGCCTTTCAAGAAATAACTTACAGCTTGTAAACCCATCATATGTTCTATTACGTTGTACAAACTAGTTATATATATATGAAACCAGCCCTGAGGTCTTGGAGTCGACGGTCTGGTATCAAACACACACAGGCTTTTTCAATTGTAAGGTATGCAAGGCCTGTCAACAAGCAGTCAATAAATCTTGCTACCGCTCTCCATTCGACAGTAGGGAACACAAAATAGACAAGGGGTTAACATGTAAAACGGAATACGCCGTCTATGTACTGATTTGCCCATGTGATCTGATCTATGTCGGGAGTACTAAACATCCCGTACATAAGAGAATTCTCCAGCACTTAAGAGCAATTGGCAATCAGGACAATACCTACCCTGTTGCGAGATATTTTAAAGCAAAACACGACTCCAAGAGCAGTAAACTTAGGTATTATGTAATAGACTGCGTACCGGCAAGTAGACGAGGCGGCAATAGAGAGGATAAACTGCGCCACCTTGAAACCCATTACATACTTGCACTGAACACTAAGCATCCGTCAGGTCTCAACATTACAGAAGATCTTTATGCATGTTTGTAATGCGTCTACTTGAGGTACATATGACATTCTAGTACATGGTCTATTTTATTTTGCAAAATGAATTAGCATGTTTTATGGATTTTAAATTTATATTTATTCTAATTGTTTTTCTTATTCTGTTATGCTTCGCCATCATTTAGCAATAACATTTACTGTGATGGTTTTTAGATATACTTAATTCATAAATCAATTTTAGCCTTTATATACCATTTTAAGGTTTTAATTATTGGTGTAATGATGAATTGATTTGTTAATGTATATTTATTTACTTATTTATTGCTGATGATGGTTAGCAACTTACTGACAGATATTTAACTCTTTTTATGAACTTCTGAAATCCATTTAATGACATGCGTTGTTTTGCACATTGAACTGTGGCCTGACTATATAATTATGGTATTTTACCGGTATCACCCTGACCCCCCACACATGTGGCTTCCTATTGAGTCTGTTGTTTTTGCCTTTTGCACTTTATCTCCGCCCTTTGGGGATTCTAATATTTAGGGGACATTACAAACGTATAGGGCTCCATATCGTTCCACCTTAAAACATACCCAGGGATGAAAATATTATACTGCTACAACTAATATTGGATATAAATATTCAATACAAACATCATGACCTATGCTGCACATATATTTAATAATAATGAATTTATAATTTTATTATCAGGTTTAATATTATTTCTCACCTTCACAAGATTTAGGCAATGTATGTTTTTTTACTGATGTACAGGAACTTATTTATTTATTGGCCGACATCTTATTCATTGTATTAATCATGCAAAAGCATAATGAATTGAAATAATGCCTTATTGTAGTTTGCACATGAAGATTTCTTCCATGTCTATGCACTTTGTAGGCCAAGTTTCGTAACGTCATCAGCATATATAAACCAATGCCGCAATCTTACCTGTGTCATGTGATCAAGCGCTCTGTGTAGCGCGAAACGCGTCATGATGGCTGGGAGCACCAACTTCGAATTAATCACTTTACACTGAACTTGGGTCCGTGTCCGTGTATTCAAGAAAAGTGAAGCATGCCTTGCTGAATATATATCTATACTACTATTATAAAGAGAGAACACAAACCTTTTGGCAAGGTAAACTCGGGAACCACAGCGCCAATCCACACACCCAATACATTGTTGTAATCCTCAGGGTGTGCAGATGGACATAGGCTATAGAAAATAAAAAAAAAACGTAAATTTAAAAATATAACTTTTAAAAAAAAGTAGTGCCCTGAAAGTAGCGCCGGCCGCGACGCTGAAGGCCACGATGTAGCGCTGGCCGCAACGTACGTGATGACGAGGAGGAGCGGCGGGAATGTGAGGAGCTCGGGGAGGAGCGGCGGCTCAGGTAAGGCTCTGGGACACGGGACGGGAGGGAGCTGGTGCGGGAGGTTGGCCCGGAACAACTGCGGTAAGGCTCAGGGTCTGGGGGCAGCATTTCAGGCTTGCGAGGAGGAGCGGCGGTGAAGTGAGGAGCTGGGGGAGGAGCGGCAGCTCAGGTAAGGCTCTGGGACACGGGATGGGAGGGAGCCGGTGCGGGAGGTTGGCCGGAACAACTGCGGTAAGGCTCAGGGTCTGGGGGCAGCATTTCAGACTTGCGTGCACTCCCGCCCCGGCCCCCGCTCGGCACGACATTGTCCGGGACACAGACAATGTTGTGGCGGGCGGGGGCCGGGGTGGGAGTGGGAGTGCACGCAAGCCTGAAATGCTGCCCACAGCCCCCTTCTGCCCCAGGCAACGCTGGGGCGGTTGCTAGTATATATATATATATATATATATATATATATATATATATATATATATATATATATATTGTCAGAGCAAATGTCCCTTTCTGAAGGAGGAGCGACCATTCAGCTGGTGCCGGTGCCGAGTCAAGGACAGGACTCGTAGTAACTTTTCAAAGCAATTGAAATAATCACCGCACTCTTCTCGGATTTGGTTAAGCTTTTTATTCCATCTCGGAAAAAACTTCCTCACCTACGCGTTTCAAACAGATTACTGTTCTTGCTCACGGTAGTTACAAGTCCGTTTTTACTTTTTACTATATATACCCTCCTACCCATTTGGCAGTTAGGATGCATTATGGGAGGGGTAGTTTTTGGTTGAAACAACCATGTCAGGTTCCTTTTCCAGGTTACCAAGTCATTTTTAGATGACGTTTTTACGGTATTGCTGTTGTCGGCTAAGTGCCTGGTGGCTTGGAGGAAAAAAATTTCACTCCAAGGCAAGCTGAGTAGTTAACTCTCTTGCAGCAATATGTACCAATATTGTACATATTGGTGGGTAATAGCTGAGTGCTATATCCCAAGGTCATTGGCTTGTATCTTGGTCCAGGAACCTGACATTATTTAAAACAAACGCTGTAAATAACAAAATTAAATTTCTCCATATATTCTTAGTTAACCTCTTACATTTCAAAAATCTAAACATTATGTACTCAAGGGAACTAATACGTCTAGTTTCAGTTTCAAGTTTATACATTTCATATGGCTATTAGTCTTTTAATCAAACACTTTTCTTTTGAGGTAGATGTCACAGTCAGTGAAGACTTTCATTAATACTGTTATGTGAGTGTCTTAGATTTTGGATCACAATTTGTTCATAAATGTACATATAATTCCTCGTCCCCGTTCAATCCTTGGGGAGTCTTGGTTTTGAATTTTATTATTAGTTTTGATTCCAAACGTCTGAGTTTTTGTATGCGATTGCCTCCTCTTTCATTGTCAGGTATCATTGCTATTCCTGAATATCTGACATTTAACCAAGTTTTGTTTTTGTGAGTCATGAGGTGTTTGGCCATCGCATATGTTTGGTCCTTATTTTGCATAGCCCTAATGTGTTCTAGCATTCTCTTCTTAAGGGCACATATTGTCGATCCAATGTATCTCTTTCCACAATCACACTCTAGAAGATGGACAACATAATGGGATTCACATGTGATCTTATTCCGTATTTCAAATGGTTGGCCTTTCGGATCTGTTATAGATTTGAGGTTTTTGCCGATCTTGCACGCTTTGCACGATGTGCATTTGGTAAATCCTTTTTGTCTTTTTTCCAGCCATGTTTCCTCTTTTTTGTTTACGAAATGGCTGTTGACTAGAATGTCACCGATTGATGGTGCTTTTCTAAAGGAGATTAGAGGTGCATCTCCTATAACATTTCCAATGTCGGGATCTTTTTTCAATACACTCCAGTATTTAGTGACCACCTTCCTGATTTTCGCACTTTCTTTTGAATATGTCAAGATTAAGCGTGGTTTCTCATTCGTTGTTTCATTGGCCCCTTTTTTCTTGACTATCAGTGTCTCAGTTCTTGTTTTTTGTCGTGCTCTCATTTCTCCTCTTTTTATTGTTCTCATGTTGTATCCTCTTTGGGAGAATCGATTTACCGTTTCTGCAAATTTGTGTTCCATTTCCGATGGTTCAGAACAATTGCGTTTCATCCTTAGAAACTCTCCATAAGGTACATTCTGTTTCAGGGATGTTGGATGAAAACTGGTTCCATGAAGGATACTGTTAGTGGAGGTTTTTTTGCGAAAGAGGGTCGTGTGTATTGTATTGTCTTTAATGTATACTTTCGTGTCCAAAAAATCAATTTCCTTCTCTTGGATGTTAAACGTGAATTGTAGACCAACATCATTCTGGTTTAAGATCATTATGTATTCTACCAACTCTTCCCTTGTTCCCCTCCACACTAGGAAGAGATCATTGATAAATCTCAACCAGAGAATTATCTTGGCAGTGAAAGGTTTGTTCTCTTCTCTCCAAGCTATGTGTTTCTCCCACCAACCCATGGTGAGATTAGCATAGCTTGGAGAAAATGAAACGCCCATTGCAGTTCCACAGTTCTGGGAGTAGATTCCATTGTTAAAGAGAAACACATTGTTTGTAAGGCATATGCGTATCATGTCCAACAGCATAGCTGAATGTTTGAGTTCCCCTATTGGTCTCTGCCTCAGAAAGTAAGCGATTGCTTCTAGTCTTGTCTGATGGTTGATCGATGTATAGAGTGATACTACATCTATTGTAGCTAGAAGATATGTTGGTTGCCATTGTGTGTCCATTATGATTCGTAGAAAGTCTCCAGTGTCTTTGATGAAGGAGTTAAGTGTCGGCACTATGGGAGCTAAGAAATGATCAACATACGAGGCAATATTTTCATATAGCGATCCACAGCTGGAAATGATTGGTCGAGCTGGGGGTTTGTACAATGTCTTATGAACTTTCGGCAGAAAGTAAATTGTTGGTGTTATCGGATTCTCCACTGTCAGAAACTTGGTTTCTTCTTGACTTAGCAAGCCGTTTTCCTGCCATGTTTTTATTTGGTGATGTATTTTCATTGTCATCATCGCTATTGGATTGTCTTTCAATTTTGTGTAGTTTTTGGTATCTTGCAATTGTCGATAGGCCTCTTCTATGTAGTCAGTCTTATTTAGAACCACAATATTCCCGCCTTTATCGGCTGGCTTAATTTCAATTTTCAAGTTCGATTTTAGAGAGTTTAGTGCTTGGTGTTCCTCCCAGGTCAGGTTTTCCTTATTTGTATTGTTGACATTTTTCATTTTATCTAGTTCTGTGGTGATCAGGTCATGGAACGCATCTATTCTGTTACCAGGATGTAATATTGGGCAGAATTTTGATGGATTTTTGAAAGTTGTTTTTGGATGCGTGTTATGTGGAATATCCATTTCTTTCAAAATTTGTGTCTCCGTTATTGATGTGTCATTATCATCATGGGCCAGGTCATTAGCTACTATCAGTGCTGGGAGATCTGAAATTGTGTATCCTTCCTCATCTTCACTGTTAGTGACGCTGGACTCATTAGTACTTTTCTTCTTGGATTTGACAAAAAACTTTTTTAATTTTAGTTTTCTTATATATTTGTACATATCAATCTTTGTTTCCACATCATCCTGATGTTTTTCTGGGCTGAATGTTAAGCCTTTATTTAGTAGTTTCCTTTCGTTGGTCGTTAGGGTGTAGTCCGATAGATTTATAATTAAATCTGGACCGGTATCGTTTTTCTTTGTTTTGTCCGATATTATTTCTTTGACAGGGTGCGATTGCGCAGTGGGTATCTTGGAGCGCTTTGCTCTTCTGGTTTTGCGTTTGTGTTTGAATTTGATGATTGGCCCCTTCCTCGCCCTCTCGGTCTTCCCCTTCCACGTCCTCTGCCTGATGTTCTCGGGGTTTGTTGGTCGTTGTATAGCATTTCCATCTCCTCTAAAAAAGAGAACTGTTTTTGATTGGTTGTTCTTTCTCTCCCTCTTTGTTCCCCTTCGCTGGCGTCAGATTCAGTTTCACTTGCCCCAGGCTTTGGTTTGGGTTTGTTAGTTCCTTGTTGCTTCAAGACATCAAATCGTTTGGCAAATGTGAATATTGCACCGTTTGCATAATCATATTGATCTCTCCTGAATTTGCGCTGTTTGCGTTCTTCTATCTCGTTTTCGTGTTTGTCTAAGTTGTTTTCCATTATGGTTCTGAGTTTTTTCATTTCATCTTCCCCTTCTTGTGAGGCCTTTATCTGTTGTTCTGTTTCCTCTATTTTGGTATGTAGGTCTGCTACTCCAATTTTAGCGTGTTTGATTATTATCATTATCATTCTTTTTGAACACTCCATGTTGTTATGCCCCCATTCCTCCAGCATAGCAGGGCTTGTGTCTGGATGATTTGGAAGGGTAAATATACGTAAACCCCTAGGAACAAGGCCCAATTCCAAATATTTTTCCAATGTTATTATCTCCCAGGACCGTGATATCTCTTTGCGTAATAATTTTTCTAGCTGTTGGAAAAGTTGTTTTAGTGTTGTTTGCCTTGTCTTGGAGGTCATAGCTTTGGGATCCGAAGCTTGGTTTCTCCCTGTTTGTTGGGAATCTGAAAATAAACTTTCCGCTTTTTCTAGGCGCTTAGCCGCTCTTTTTTCCATCTTGCTTGAGAATTAATTGGGTCAACAAGACAAAACACTGTTTGTTGGTGTCCTTGTTATTAGTTTGATTGTTTGTTGATTTATTTGCGTTTGACGAACAACTTGTTAACTAAATGTGGGAAGTTAGTTCAACTATGGTTGCAAGGCTGGCTGCCTTTGCTGGATGGATGCTTTACCGAGAAAATGAGAAATTGTTTTGTTAAATGCGAAGTAACATGTAGTCTGGAACTTCGCATAGCATTCGCTGCAGCACTGTTAGTTACAAGCTGGCATACACATATACACACTTCGGCGTTCACTTACCCGGGAGTCTCCTGGAACGCTGAATGCCCTCCGGCACTTTCGCGTCAGCGCTCAACCTGGTAATCGGTAGGTGTGTGCTCCGTTCTGCCGGTAACTTGATTGTTTTGTGCTCCGTTTGTGAATCGCTCTCGATTATGGGTTTCGTCCGTGTTTTGGAAAAGGCGTCTTGGCTCCAGTCAGTCTGTGCACCTTTCCGATGGCTTTCTCCCCTTTATTTCCTCGCGTGTTCACGGTGTTAGTTGTTTCAGATATACGGAGTAATGAAGTGCTGGGCTCTCTCCTCACGTAACGAAAATTGTCAGAGCAAATGTCCCTTTCTGAAGGAGGAGCGACCATTCAGCTGGTGCCGGTGCCGAGTCAAGGACAGGACTCGTAGTAACTTTTCAAAGCAATTGAAATAATCACCGCACTCTTCTCGGATTTGGTTAAGCTTTTTATTCCATCTCGGAAAAAACTTCCTCACCTACGCGTTTCAAACAGATTACTGTTCTTGCTCACGGTAGTTACAAGTCCGTTTTTACTTTTTACTATATATACCCTCCTACCCATTTGGCAGTTAGGATGCATTATGGGAGGGGTAGTTTTTGGTTGAAACAACCATGTCAAGTTCCTTTTCCAGGTTACCAAGTCATTTTTAGATGACGTTTTTACGGTATTGCTGTTGTCGGCTAAGTGCCTGGTGGCTTGGAGGAAAAAAAATTCACTCCAAGGCAAGCTGAGTAGTTAACTCTCTTGCAGCTATATGTACCAATATTGTACAAAAAAAAAAAAAAAAAAAAATATATATATATATATATATATATATATATATATATATATATATATATATTTATATATTTATATATATATATATATATGAAATCCAACACGTTTGCCGGCGGCAGCCGTCAGCCAGCATACAAGTTCACAGACTCCTTAAATAATCACCGCAAGCCAGGCTTCGTTGCGAAAAGATTTATTTCCAACAAATGGTGAAGGTGGCGCCAGTCATCAGACGCGTTTCGGACTTACGTCCTTGCTCACTGATGAGCGAGTGAAGTGGAGGTCACATATATATACAAAGTAAGTGCACATTTGAATTTCGCGCCTAAACCAAAAACTAAACATCAATGGTGGACTCACATAGAAAGTCACATACCAAACCCAGTATACGGGCGCCATTTTGTAGTGGTGTAAGGTGGAATACGAATGTGTACCATAACCATCTCACATATGAATCAATTCTGTTGCATCAAGTTAAATCAAATTGAAACGCATCACAAAGTAAATCATAATGCCACGTTTTAAAATAAGCGTTATTGTACACCAAATAATCAAACATAGATATAACATTTGAAACATTGTACATATGCATGCAAATATGATCGGGACAAATTTTAGAAATGTTTGCACGATATACCGATTAAATGCATAAATGCAAAGCACACTACTGTTTTATGTTTCATTGTGGTGTGAACACGAAAAAATTAAAATAAGTTCATTTTCTTGTCATTAATCGACTTGATGCAATCTATATATAAAGCGAAATGTTATTACATGTCGTTTTACGGTGAGTGGGCAAATGTCCGTACAAATACGTATGGCAACACAAAGCAAAATTTCTTTACATTCCTCTATTGAAAACCAATTGGGTAGACTATTTGGGGAATATCAGAACAAAGAAAATAAATAATCATCGTTCGGGTTATGATTCCATAGTTATACTGCACCCCATGGTACCTAGTATGGAATGTTATAAAAGATAACTCGAACCTGATTATATCATGTGGGGTAGTTATGGTGGTATGGCCAAGGGTATATATATATTCAAGCTACAAGGTATAAATACTACCAGCACTCGCAGGAGCAGTTCATCCTGATTTTATTTGGGTGTACGTACACACAGATGCGTTTTGGCAACCGCCTTTCTCAATGACAGCTGGCAGCCCGAGACGGCGTCATTAAATACGGAATTCATTGGTGCAGCAACATTCATTAACATCAAAAACTGACCAATGTCCTCATTGTTTTGGTTTCGGCCATCTTAAAACATGCATTGCTACATATTAAACTCATATAATCTCACTGTTGTATACAGAAAATTAGCCAAATATTCCGCCCTGTATGGGAAAATAGCACCTAATAATTGTGGTGCCACTAGTGCTACACAGCCTTGTTAATTTCATTATTCTACCCTGTATGGGCATGTCAGAACCACTCAGCCCCCTAGTACCAAAGTCTTTCTATTGGCTTAATTCAGTTGAGAGGTCCAGCTAGAAGGATTAAGGTTTATTACTTAGGTAGGATTAGAAGGCAGAAGAAATCCAAGACGGCCACCGGGGAGCAGCCATTGAGTCTGCAGGCTAGTGTTCTAGGTATAGAAGGCAATCAGGAATGTTCAGGCGAAGCGCCTGCAGAAGTGCACACTTCACCAGGAGAATTCGAGGAGGAAGATACTTCGGACCAAGGCGGCCGAAAGTTAGTAAGGGACCTTCCGTTGCGTTTTCTTTCGACGTGTCCTCCGCCCGGTTTCCTGGCCCCAGTCCTGCGGAGTAGTGTCTGAGACAAGCATTGTTAGTAAGCCTAGGATTGTATCTGTATTTGGTTGGAGGAGTGAGTTTTCACAGGAAATTCCCGGCTTTTGACTTGCACATGCCCTCTCTCACCAGTATCTTCGACTTCTGCATGGTAGAATAGTGTTTCATAGTGTTTATGGAAAGAAAAGGAAGAGTCAGCACAAACGCCCAATAAGTTAATACTTAGTTTAGAGGAACGCATTTCTTCGTACACAGTAAGGGGTTCATGAGGGGTTGCATTCACAATTTTAGAGACCAAGATTCTCAGAATTACCTGACAGGTTATGTCTAGTTTTGAGCAGAGTCAGAACTAGAAGTTTCAATACTTTTGGCTATTATTTCTTAAGTCTGTGGGTTTTTTCTTGTGTACTCAGGGCTCATTAGAAGATCAGGTTAAGGAACAGCTTCCTCTAATATATTTTTGTTCCTTAGTCAGTAGAAGTACAGGATTTTAAGAATAAGCTCGCGCAACCAATAGGTGGAGAAGTTTATTAGTTCTTTATTACAGTTACAGAGTATAAATTCCTGGGGGTGATTATCGATAACGGTGGTCATTTTGCAACCCAAAGGGATATAATTAAAATAAAGGGTATAGCCCTAGCTCTCTCAATGAGAAACCTTAACTCCAAACTGACAGGCCCCTCAGGTTGAAGTTATACGATCTCAAGCAACTTCTACCTACAATAACCTATGGGAGCAAGGCACAGAGGGGAAGGGACTCTAATCTATTGTATGCAATGGTAGCAAAAGTACACAGAATAATCTTTGGATTACTAACACGAGTCTCCCCAGCACAAATCAGGCTCGAGTTTGGTGTTCAAAAACAGACCATTGCAAGAAAAGGTGCGATAGTCATCTTCTGGGACACAATAAGGAAATCCAAACCAGGCACCCTAAATTGGCATTTGTGGTCTGAATTAAAACAGAAAGAAGCATCACCAGCCGCAAAATACTTAGCAACTAGTCTGTCCATACTAGGTCTCCCCGAACTTTGGGAAACTCCTACAAGTCACTGCGTCTTTAAAAAAGTAATAAATAAAATAGTAAAGAATTCATCTTGGATTGAAGACAAGGCAGCCCTAACCAGAAGGTCGCACGGCTGGATGGTCTTGAACTCTTATTCCTTCTTGGCTGCACAAAAGTATCTAGCTCTGGGGTTTGCCAAATATACAAAAATTCAATTTTTAAGATACAGACTAGGCCTATTGCCATGCATAAAGCACTTTCCACACTAGCTGAAAAACCAATCTGATTTTACCTGTCGCCTTTGCGGTATATCGCAAGAAGATATGTTGCACCTTATCTGTACATGCAAAGAACTAACAAAGGAAAGGAAACAGCTTTTAAAACCACTTTTTAATCAGAAAGGTATCTGCACATGGAGACAGGCTGTGCTGGCGTGTTTTGCACCTGAGGACACGCAGCTTAACTGCCACCTTGTAAAACTTTTAAAACAAAAGGAGAAGAAAATGCCTAGACACATCAATAAGTTTGTATTGACTTTTAACTGGTTTTAATATTTTAATAGTTGATAGTAGCAATGGTTTTAAGGAGCTGTGGTAAATAAAATAAACTAGAAACTAGTTCTTTATTTACAATTTACACGAGAAACCTTTGAAAAGAAAAAGAAAATAGTATTTACCTGATTAGAATTTCGAACTTCTTTACATTTAAAAGGCCAGCTGTACCAGTTTAAGGTGAGAGTCTGAAAGAAAGAGAAAAGATAATTAAAGATAATAATAAATCAAGTAGTGCTAATAAAACAATACATGAACTTTCAGTTACAGATCATGCAAACTACACACACAAAAAAAGAAGAAAGGCATAAGTCACCAGAAACACAGGTAGGTGTGCCAGCACCCAGTTAATAAAGATATAAGAAATAACAATGTTATTAGAATAAGAGTGATTGATACTAATAAAGAGTGTATTGCAGTTCCAATTACTCAACCTTGGAAGAAAACAGAAGATAGCATGCGAAGAAGATATAGAAGAGGAAACAGGTGGCAGTCTCTTCTCTGTCCCATCCCCTTCCCCGTGGGTTTCACAGTCCTTCACGTGCTTTGCAAACGTGGTTGGCTGGGAGGCAGTAGTGGGGCATTGGGCACTGAGGTTGTTCTGCTCCTGTGCATTTTGGACAACAGGTTTTGACAGGGCATTTCAAGTTCTTACCCCTTTGATTAAAAAATAAAATACATTCCATATAAAAAAAATCATAGGCAATATGTACGCAATGAAATGGGATGCCTCCCCATTCCAAAAAACTATCAATTACCTGATTTTATAATTGTGGTGTGCATGCTTTTGGGCTTGATCTTCTCAAGTTATAGATGTTTTGCCATCTCCCCATTATTTAACCCCATAGGTATCTTTGTCTGGGTGTTGATAATGTACGTTGATTCCAATCTGTGGAGCATTAGTTCCCTATCTCCTCCTCGTATATCCTTGAGTACGTGATCCATGCAAAAAAATGTCAACAGGTTCCTGTTGCTATCATGGTGACTCTCAAAATGCTTCGCCACCGGACACGTTGCATCCTTGGTGGCGATGGCCCTAAGGTGTTCAAGGATCCACACCTTCGTCGGATGTATAGTGCTCCCAATGTACCTTAGTCCACATGGACATACTAGACAGTACACCATGTGACTAGTGTTACAATTCATGAACTTCCCAATTTTCTTTGGGATCTCAAGACTTGGTATGACATACAACACAACTTTATGGCTATTTGTATAGGCCTTGCATCTGCCACAGGGGAAGAAACCTTTAATTTGCCCAAAACAGGATTGTCTACTGTCTTTCAGACAGCTGATCCTGTATCCGGTGGCAAGGCATTTTGAGAGTCATCATGATAGCAACAGCTGCTCCTTCAATGAACAGGCCTTCCTAAAGGATAGTAGGGGGTGATTTTGGAAGATCACCTATGATTGGATCTGTCTTCAGAATGTGCCAATTCCTTTGTAGCACATTTGTGATCTCACTTGCATTGCTTGATTAGTTTGTAACCATTCTGAAATCCTTCAGACCTGTGGCATTAGTTATACCTCTTCCTAATTTGGCAATAGAAGTGTCATTCACCAAGTCCAATCTGGACTTGGTATCCACCTTTTTCTTTGCTCTGTTGTGTACCCTCTGACCATAAATCTCTACATGCTTTCTGCAGCTGCCATTTGGAAATCGCACTCCCTGGTGCAATTTTTCTTAATGCGTAACAGTTCTCCATACGGAATGCTGTTTTCTAATTTATCAAGATGGCAGCTGCTCACATGCTACTTTCTGTGCAGGGTAGTGCACAGCCTGCCTTCAGAGGTAAATACCTCCAAGTCTAAAAAGTTCACAGATGTTTTGCTAATTTCTTCTGTGAATCTAAGATTTAAATCATTCACATTGAGCACTTCAACATACTCCTTGGCTGAATGTGCAGTGCCTTTGTATATGATGAATAAATCATTGACATACCTGTTCCAGCTAATCAATCTGCTGGTCCACTCATCATTGGAATCTGACCAGGCTACCCGCTTCTCCCACCAACCAACAAATACATTTCCATAGCTGGGGGCGAAGCAGGAGCCCATGGCCGTACCATTTTATTTGTTTAAACAGCTGGTCCTGAAACATGTTCAAACAATACTCATTAAATTCCATCAACATTGTATTATGCTCAATGAATTTCAATGACCGACCATTCAAGAGGTATATAACGGCCTCAAGACCATTCTTATGACCAATGCTCATATAGAGACTAGAGATGTCGAGTGTGAACATCACAAAATCTGACTCCCATTCCCCTTCAATACTTTTCAAAAAATCTTTCGTGTCTTGTATATATGATACCAGTTTGGTGACAAACTCAAACAAAAAATACTCGAGAATCATGGTTTTTGGACTACGTTGATGACAGAGCTGTCCGTACGAGCTTGTAGATTGGTCAGACGAGACCTTTCCTGAAGGGAGAACCGATTTTAAACAAAAGACAGATATTGTACCCTTAGAGGGTTGGAATTATCACCACATAAGACAAGAATATACCAAAGATTGTAGAGCCTTGAGAAAGTCGCGGCACGATTTCCCAGTGTATGCGACAAAACACCTTTTCGGCTGAAAAGAAACAAAAGAAAAACAACCCTCAAAATACTGTGTTAATATTTATGCATACAATGTGCAGATAAATGTTTAGATACACTACAGAAGTGTGCAGAGGATTTCTTTTGTGTATTCAGTGGCCTTGGCCGCAATTTTGGGGGAGGTTGATCACCCAACGCATTTCGTAGCATCCGCTTCTTGATCACGAGTAAAGGTGTACGTTTAAACAATAAAGTTATATACAAAAAGACATGTGACATTCATTACAACAAAAAGTGAAAATAGACAATGTTTTATAGTCCTTGTCATAATTAAATAAGTAAATGCAACTTATATCTGCTTATTTTCCTATTTGTTTAAAACAACATATCGTTCATGACAGGTCATCGCTTTTATCACATAAACAAGTGGTGCACCAGCTCGGCAGGTATTTTGGAAACCCATTGCTTACTGTTGCTCTTTTATGTTTATAAATGGACAGATGCGCCCAATGGGGCTAGATCTATTGTAATTGCAGCTTAAGCACTGATACGCTGTGCCGCTGTAAATTGCACAAAGGGGTTTAAACACGTGCAGTATATTATGCCACTTACGTATAATGTGTTAATTTCATTGATTGTGCCCACTGGGGCTTGACCGTTGTTTATGTGATAAAGGTGATGACCTGTCATGTATTCTTATGAAAATACTGGGACTGTCTATGTTATACAGATGCACAATGGTAATTGCGGTCCATGCAGGAATACGCTGTTTCACTGTGAGCTGCACAAAGTGATCCAAATATGTGCAGTATATTATGCCGCTGATGAACAATATGTTGTTTCAAACAAATAAGAAAAAAAGGAAATATAAGTTACATTTACAAATTTAATTATGACAAAGACTACAAAACATGAAGTCTGTTTTTACTTTTTGTTTAATGAATGTCACATGTCTTTTTGTATATAACTTTATTGTTTAAACCTACACCTTTACTCGTGATCAAGAAGCGGACGCTTCGAAACGCGTTGGGTGATCGTGGCATGAAATAAATCTCACTTTGAAGCAGTTTATGGGCCAAAGCGGGTTGTCTATGCCATAAGGACACAACTGTTTGTGTTGGATTGATAGGGATTGGCGAACCCCGCTGCAGCCCGCTATTGAAGTGGCTTAGGTCTTTTTCGCCAAAACTCAGCTGGGATATGTATATACATATTATCACCTTTTGGCTCACAAAGGGAGAGACCGGGTTAATATGCATTTGCCAAATGAAATTATTTGAAATGTTGTATAATCAGTTAATTGGTCTCTCAACTCAGAACCAAGTGTATTTACGTAATTTATACTTTGAATTTACAAGTATATTATTTGGACACTTCTAATGCACACTTCCAATGTCAGTAATGTCAGTAACATGTTTCTTTTCATCGCGTTGATATTAGTGTTGCCTGACCATGTAGTGATGTCTTATAGAGGCAGATCCCATGAGATTTTGTGAGGTGGTTTTGTTTGTTTATATCTTGCAGCGTCATGGCGGCCGCCTGATACTGACGAAGGCGTACCGCCTAAACGCGTCTGTTTTCTGAAATCTTTATGTGCAAAATAAACCCGACTTGGATTTAAACCCCCAGTGAGTGCAGTCATCTTTTCTCGGAGCTCAGTACATTTACGCGTCTCTGTCGGCGCGTGATTGTCACCCACTACTGAGTGCCCCGGCGACTACGGCAGAGGTCTGGAACGTGGAGAACCTTTAAGGAGTGCCGGAGCACCGCTCTAAGCATTAAGAAGCAGCAAGAGGCAGCAGAAGTACCGCTGAGAATCTGATGGAATTTCGGATTAGTCATTGAAGACCGCGTGAGGCATGCGGTAAGGACCGACAATTCCTTTTCTCACACGAGTACCATGCCTGAATAACATTGATGCATATACTAGCATAGCGAGGGGGGAAGCACATTTGGTATTTTCAAATGAATCCTATGTACAGTGAGGCGGACCGCCGTGACGCAGCCTCGGACATATTTAAGACGAGAATTGGTTCTCGTCCTGCAGTGGATGCAAGGACTCAAAGTCAGCCCCAACAAGGACTCAGAGCCAAATATCAAATATTAGAAAGGCTATATGAACGTGAAACCAGGAAGTGGTGTGAGGCCACATCACTCCAACACTATATAGATGTTATTAGAGTGCCTCGGGGACTTAGAATCTACACAATACCAGCCTACAAGAGCCCAAACCCAAAACTTTTGGATGAGTGGGCTGAATACACCGCAGCCTCTTCTAAGGGTATGCTGGTTATCTTAGTCAAATTCGCTTGGATTGACAGACAAGAGACCCTGTATAAAATCAGTATTTTTGAAGTGAAGATTGCCGAGGAGGGGGATAAAGATTAGCATGATGCGTTGAGAGCATCAATGAAGAAAAGATTGGAGATTTATAAGGGCAAAATCAAACAGCGCAAACAACAAAAATTTGAGAGGGACGCACGAGACTACGAGCAAGGCAGAATTTTAACATTTGCTCGCAAGTACAACGCCCCCAGGAGAGATCTGAGAAGAAATCGATTTCAACAGTAGCAACAGACAGCAGCCCCAGAAACCTCAGAATCAGAAGTCTCAGGGGCAGAACATTCAGGCGGCAAAACAAGAGGAGCATCAGGATCGAGTGTACCGATGCCTCCCCATTTTCACTTGGAATTCGATTTAGTCAGGTAAGCGTGGTTAAGAGGGGGGAAGGGAAGACCGCCTGAACCAGTCACAGGCGCACAAGGAGAGGTATGGGGCACGCGCCCAAAAAGAGGCGCAGGCACCTTCAGCAGGCAGAAGAAGAAAAACACCTAACATCAATGATGCCAATGACACCGCCGACCAACACTGAACATTTAACTATTATCAATTTGACTCCTAAAATCCTGACACCCTCTGAGATATCGGTCCTACAGTTGGGACTAACGTTTTGCCCCACTAGTAACTTCGAGTTTGTGCAGACACGAGTTGATGTCTTCAAACTTGTGCGCAAAATAAAATTATATAAATTCTTCAAATTGAAAAACGCAAACTCATTTGAAATCCCACAACCATCAAAACAGAACACTATAAATGAAAATGAGTTGGAGCTTATGGCGATTATGGTAGATCTCAATGTGGAAGGCGCAACAGCCAGCCAAGAGGAACAGGACAAGATGAACTCGGGAATTAATTCTATTACCTGTCAGAAAAGATAAACAAGTCCGTTTAAACCAGTTTCGAAATTTGTCCCACCAACTACCATGGATACGATTGATGTTTTTCACGAAAGGGTCATGCTTGACCTCCAGAAGTTGAGGGAAAATCCAACAGGGAACAACAGACCCAAGTGGAACTTGACATATGACCAGAGAAATGCTTTAAGGGATCTGGAAGCAGATAAGAATATCGTAATAAAATCCTCCGATAAGGGTGGTAACGTGGTGTTACAAACTCGTAAAAACTATTGTTATGAAGCACTTCTGCAACTTAGCAATCGAGACAACTATACACCTACCACCACAAGAGAATACTTGGAAAGTATCACACAATATGAATCACTGACACACAAATGGCCAAGAAAGGAATGCTGTCAGTAGAGAAATTCAAATTTTTGCAACTTCCTAATCCCAGGATACCGACCTTTTACCACCTGCCAAAAGTGCACAAAGACCCTAAAAGAAACCAGGATGCCCGATAATTTCATCTATTGGGGTCTGCTGGAGAACATGTCAAAGTTTATAGATTCATATCTCTTTCCATTTGTGGAAGACTTGTCCAGTTACACTAGAGATACCAAGGACTTCCTACGATATGTTGAGGGAAGCCCATGGGAATCTGATTTTCTGATGGTGACTCTGGATATAGCCAATCTATACACGAGTATTTCTCACGAACAAGGCCTGGACGCTATTTCTCAGATTTTGCAGCAAAGACCATCTGAATACAGAGAACACAGTGAGATGCTAATTGACTTTCTTCGCTTCTGCCTGTTTAACAAAATTTTTATTTTTCAGGAGCAGATCTATCGACAAAAGCGGGGGGCGGCCATGTGATCCTGCTTCGCCCCAAGCTATGCAAACTTGTTCGTTGGCTGGTGGGAGAAGCGGGCGGCATGGTCGGACTCCTGCGACCATTGGGTCGACAAGACCATGATTTGGAGGAGCTATATTGATGACCTCTTTATGGTCTGGTGTCAGGATCCCTAATGCCCGGTCCGTGACCTTAAATTAGCCCGCAGTAAAAAAGTCTTTTGTGGTTTCAAGTGGAGAACGGAGCCGAGGGTAGCTCACCTATGGACAAGTTTATGGCAGGTACGTAGTGCTAAGGTGGTCGCAAGGGAGCTGGGGTCAGTGGTCTAGTGTTTCTGAAGAATTCAGACCAGAGCCTGGGTGACGGGCGCACACCTGTGGAAGTGCGCACTTCACTGAGGAAAATTCCTGAGCGGTTCGTTTATCAGTGCGTTCTGTAGTTTTAGAGTTTAACCTTCATGTAAAAGAAGGATTTAGTTATCGGAACGACAAACAGAGTAATTACAGTCAACCCGACAAACTTTTGACCGTGACCTTTTTTGTGGAGTGGAGCAACTGTGACTTTTTCTGTTGAGCGGAGGGGAGCTGTCAGGAGAGCATTTATCATTCCTGAAGTTCAAGGCTGGCGAAAATATCACCGGAGCAGTGCAGAAAGAGAAAGACAAAAGCTAAGTGATTTACATAGAACACAGTGTTGTATAAAGAATAACAGAGAAAACAAGTGCATGTGCTTTTAAAAGTTATATTGAGTGAAAAGCAGAAATAATGAACTTACCTTGAGCTTCGTAGTTTCTAGAGCCTGGCAAATAAAGAAAGGATGAGGAACATCATGAGAATATGATATGCTGTAAATGGAATACAAGACTTGAATAATAAGCTGAGAAATACTTACCTCATATTGAAAGAGTGTGAAATCCCTAAAAGAAGAGAAAGAAAAGCAATAAATTCAACGAAGAGTTTTGGACATATTTACAAGGAAATAAAAAGCTACATAGCAGACAAGAATAAATATACAAGGATTTATATCCCATAGAGCCTGGTAGGTTACTGATAATAAGAGTAAAATAATAATCAGAGTTGTAGGAAGGAACTAGAGTTTAACCTTGTAAATAACTGTTTTTGCAGATGTACAGACTTCAATTTACTAATAAGCAAAAGGCATCAGGTTAAAAGAAGAGAGGCAGGTTACACAAGGACCCAGGGTAGGTAGACATACATAAGAAATAAATAGGAAAAGAAAATAGAGTAGTGTAGGGAAGTGAAGCATATAATGGTTGTGTGTTTTTAGTTTCCTTAGGTATCTTCGGTAGGCTGATCAAAAAAGGCTGAAAGGAGTACCAGACAGAAAACCAGAGGGTTCAGAACCAGTCTCTTCTTGTTTCTTTATTATTTTACCCAATTTTCCCCCTTCCCCCTTACTGATCATTTAGCGCTAAGATATCTTTTGGCTCTGAGCGATTGGGAGTGGGAGTCGGGAAACTAGCATCTCTGTTCCTGTGCAAGAATACAAGGACCAACTTAAAGTAACAAGGTGAGCTTCTGACATCTGGAGGGGCGATAGAGTGTCGGTTGAAGAATATATCAAACATCTCAACAGCAATGATTTGAATTGAAGTTCTCTGGTGAAATTAGCAATACCGAGGTTATCTACCTAGATGTCAGAGTCTTTGTCACAGAGGGTAAATTACAAACAGCACTCTTTAGAAAGCCCATTGTGGGAAACTCAGTGCTACATGCACGTAGTAGTCATCCCACAAGTCTCAAGAACAGCATTCCCTATGGGGAGCTTTTGCGTATTAAACGCAACAGCTCCAGGCCTGAAGACTTCAATGAAGCAAGTGGAGCTAGCCTGAATAGATTCAGAGAACGTCGCTATAGAGAAAGAGTACTGAGTGGAAGAAAGCCCAGGGCAGAAGCAGAACAGACTTGATTAAGGAAAATTCCACAGAGAAGAATGCAGGTAACAACAACCTTAGGCTCATTACTAATTTTTCTAATGCTGCCAAGAGCCTTAAGAAAATTATATATTCCAATTGGAGTATATTAAAATCCGATCCTATTATTGGTAGTGATATCCCTGCACAACCGTCTGTTACTTTTCGTAAGACCAGATCACTAAAGGATCAACTAGTACAGAGCCACTTCGCACCTGTCAACAGAGGTATACAGGGTCTAGGGGGCTTCTATCACTGCAATAAGTGTAAGGCATGTGCGGATAGCAAGAAAATCACGTGCTATCACGTACCTGGCAGGAGTGATCCGGTGACCATTAAGAAATTTATGAACTGTCTGACACCATTTGTAGTTTACTGTCTGATCTGCCCGTGTGGCCTTAGATATATAGGGAGCACAATACACCCAGCCAAGATATGCATTCTGGAACATCAGAGGGCAATACAAAATAATGACTGTAATTATCCGGTAGCGCGTCATTTTCTAATCCATCATAACAGCAACCGCAGGGGGTGGGGGGGAGGGGGGAGTTTGGGGGGAGAAGAATGGAGGGAAAAAATGTAAAAGCAGATTGAAAGAAGTTTTGCAAGGGTTATTGGGGGCACACAAGAGTTGCTATGAGGGGAGACTGAGAGGATGACCCCGCCCGACCCCCAGGTTGTGGGCTTACAGGCTGTGTAAACGAATTACCCAGAGGGGAACCAAGTAATGCCACATGACCATGCAAGACGCTCATAAATGTAAGATGTATATGTGATATGACTCTGCAATAAAAACGGTTTTACAAAAAAAAAATCATAACAGCAACCGCAAACTTCTGAGGTATTTCTGTCTGGACCATGTAAGCTAGAGACTCCAAGGGTGGAGATCGAGAGAAACGCCTTATGAGACTAGAGTCTTGCTATATCATTGATTTGGCAACAAAAACCCCTTTGGGACTGAATATGGGGGAGGAACTGAGAGTACACCTGTAAAAACAGTAAATATTGTATATAACATTTTTCACTAACTTTTCTGCCTCACACTGGAACTCAAGGCCACAAGCGATGAATTGAATTTCTAGATCAAGGGTGTATTGGTGATTATTCATTTTAATTAATTTAGCTAATTTTGATTTAGAGATGAGAAATATTATGTGTATAATTGAATTTTTGAATTATGTACAACAATTTTTGCATTGTTTAATTGTGTCCTATTAGCCCATCAGAAGGCCTTATCATCCTTTGGCTCACAAAGGGAGAGACCGGGTTAATATACATTTGCCAAATTAAATAATTTGAAATGTTGTATAATCAGTTAATTGGTCACCCAACTCAGAACCAAGTGTATTTACGTAATTTATACTTTGAATTAAAAAGTATATTTTTTGGACACTTCTAATGCACACTTCCAATGTCAGTAACATGTTTATTTTCATCGCGTTAATATCAGTGTTGCCTGACCATGTAATGGTGTCTTATAGAGACAGATCTCATGAGATTTTGTGAGGTGGTTTTGTTTGATTATATCCTGCAGCGTCATAGCAGCCGCCTGATACTGACGAAGGCGTACCGCCGAAACGCGTCTGTTTTCTGAAATCTTTGTGCGCAAAATAAATCCGACTTGGATTTAAACCCCCCGTGAGTGCAATCATCTTTTCTCGGAGCTCATATATATATATTGCGTTGATCGTCAGCATGCACACAGCTCCCC
>NW_028242014.1:0-29808 GCF_964263255.1 Lissotriton vulgaris
TAGTGTATGTAGGTGTTTTCACTGTAAAACTAAGTGTTTTTCAGCATAGCACTGGCTCCAGGCCTGGTTATTCTAACAACAAGGAGGGACAGAATAAGGACAATGTTTACCTGGGTCCAATGTACGTGTCCTACAAACTAGATATCAATAGAATGTACAGAGTTCCCCACAAGGCGTGAAATAAATTAAGGGAGTGACTCTCTCTCCGAAGAATGTTTTGTCGTGCAACAGGGAATATGGTAATCCCTTGACGGAATTAAGGATGCCTCACACAATTAAAAGGCTGGACGACTGTTGCCATCCTACCTGATGATTGTCTTGTGTCATCATTGGCCTCCTGCTCCAACGACAGGCTGGCGGTGCAATGCCTGCCGGGTAGCACTGAGTGCTACTCTTTGGCGGAGTTCTTTTATTCCTGGCCAATAGATGCGTGTGTGTGAGGGGCCTAAAAAGTGCAGTAGTGAGCATGAGTGAGAAGTTAAAAGAGGTCAGTAGAGTCCATTGAGAAAACTTTAATAGTGTGGCTCACTGCCTCGTTAAAATTGGTGATGGGAGGGGTACCGAAGCACAAAGAATAAGGTGATTTGGCCTCGTTCGACCCTCGCCTATGGTGCGGTCAACATGTTTCATGCCTCTCGGGCAATTCTTCAGGACCTAAATAAGCTCATCAACAAGCAAGAAATTTCAAACAATTAGAAAGAAATTTCGCATACAACCTGCGTGGTAAGGCAGGAAGGAATCCTACGTAAGTTCCCGCCCTAGGTATGGGGAGAGAAGAAAAGAAGGACACAATCAATCCTGGGCCCATCAAGTGGAAAATGTATAAGGGCAAGCATTTGCACGTGGAATCATAATGCAAAAGTAGGTATGGTTCAATGGCTTATACCAAAACATAGTGAAGGTGCAAGGGAGAGAGAGAGAGAGAAAAAAACAGGGAAGGGGTTACATTGTGTGTGCCATATGTCATACATGATGCGAATACATTAATTCGATATACATCAGGTTTTACACTCCATGCTTGTCACTCATCTGTGTTTTACAGCCAAGGGGTAGTATAATTGTTAAATTAAAAATTGGAAACAGAACCATCAGCACTTCAATGGGGGAGGGAATAGTGGGATCACCAGGGTGGAACACTCGAAAGAAGTCCTTACCCTTAATCCCTGGTAGACGGTCCCCACAGACTGTCCTTGTGGGGCCTGAGCTGTAAGGTGGTTACCTAAATAAGAGGGAGGAACATTCTGTTTATGGTCTTGGTCAAGGGAACAAGACGGTGTTAAGTGGTCCCTGAGGTGGTTACACCTACAGGATCGCCAATGTGTGCCACAAATAACCCCCGTCATGTTCGTTCACCACACCTTACCTTGTTCGCTCGAGGCACTAGGCTTGTAAGCACCTACCCCTACCACAGCGACGAGATCGCAGGACAGTCGGTAGATCGGTGTGTGGCTGAGCTGCTTAAGAAGCAGACTGCCGCGGGTGCCGTGAGTGGGCGTGGTCTCGGGAGCCTTGCTAGGTAACGCGGCCAAGCGTGGTGTGGAAAGAGAGGGCAGTCAGTAGCAAAAGCCGGTAAGCGTTCAAAGTGGGGCGCCATCTTGGAGTGGAGCAACCCATATTGTAGCGAATGATGCGGGTTACTTGATAGATGTGGCATTACCCAAAGAGATGTGGAGGCCCATGTTCAACCATGAATAGCATTTAGGGTGCTTAGACTGGAGTAAGGGCAATCTAAGCATGGTTTATCTGGCTAGCATATTCCAAGGAACAGAATCATTGAGACCATGTACATCTGTCTGAAGACGATGCACCCACCGCTGTTCCATTCTGTATAGTGCTTGTTGGTTAATGGAAGGGTGGCATTCAAGGACAGTCCATTGTATATTTTCCGCCGAGTGACTCTGTTGTCTGCAGTGTTCCTACAGCCTGGTGTGTGTCTTTTTACAGCGGATGTTGCTGTTATGTTCCATGATGCATAGTTTAACAGTGCGCATCGTCATCCCGATGTAGGTCAGCTTGCATGGGCACGTTAACATGTAGATGCATTTTGCGCTATTGCAGTTCGTATGTTTGTTAAGATGCCAGGTAAAATCATTGGAAAGTTCTATGGTTTTACCTTGGATAGTCTGAGGGCATACCACACATGATCCACATCGATAATGTCCCGTGACAGGGGGCAGATCCCAGAGAATATTCAAGGGGCGAGTGCTCGTCTTCTTGGGGCGAGTATGAATAAGGGTGTCCTTGAGGTTGGATGTCCTTTTAAATGCAAAACGGGGCCGAGGTATGTCGAGGCCTGCCGTGTTTAAGATTCCCCAATGCGAATTCACAGTTTTCTTGATAAACGTAGAATTTTTTGTATAGGACGTGACACATGTGATCGTGTCATCTTTCTCCTTAGTGTAGACTTCCAGGAGCGAGTCTCTGTTGTTATTGAGAGCCCTTTTTGATGATTTCTTGAGAAGTCGCGTCGGGTACCCCCTCTCCTGGAGTTTATGTTGTAGGGTATTGGCTTCTTGTTTATAGTCTGTTACTAAGGTGCAGTTCCTGCGGAGCCGCAAGAATTGCCCGAAAGGCAAGTTGTCCCTTAAGGCTCTGGTGTGGTGGCTGTTATACAGAAGCAGGCTGTTCCTGTCAGTCTCTTTCTTAAAAAGAGTTGTGGTGATTTCTGTCGGATCCAACTTGATTGTCAGATCTAAAAATGGTACAGAGTCCTCAGAAATCGTGCCTGTGAATTTCAAAAAGGGATCTTGCAGATTAATGCACGTGCAGAAGGCCTCACAGCTGGTTCGATCGCCTTTCCAGAAGACTAGAATGTCGTCGATGTAACGACGCCAAAGAGTGAGATTTTCTCGGAACGGGTTCTGCTCAGATGGGTAGATGTAATTTTTTTCAAAAGTCGCCATATAAATACAGGACAAGCTCGGTGCGAACGTAGAACCCATCGAAGTGCCCCGGATTTGATGATAAAGCTGTGACTCGTACCTAAAGAAGTTTTCTGTGAGGGCTATGTGGGCTAGTTCCATGATGAAGACAATAGGGGTGGGAGAGGACCATTCTTCCTGCCGCAGTGTGGAATCCACAGCCTCCAAGGTGGCCTGTTGCGGGATGTTGGTGTATAATGCCTCTACGTCTAAAGTTAGGAGGAGGTCAACATCTTCTCTGCCATCCACTTCGTTAATCAGACGGAGGACGTCTCTGGTATCTTGGAGGTATGAAGGAATTTGCTTCACCAAGGGCTGAAGAAAGGCATCGCAAAATTGAGATAATGGCTCCAAGAGTGACCCGATTCCGGAAACTATGGGTCTCCCGGGGACTGGGGTGGTCCCCTTGTGAATTTTAGGGAGGGTATAGAAGTAAGGCGTGACATGTTCTGTGAAGGTGAGGAAGTCGGCCTCTTTCTTGGTAATCCATTTGTTTGTTTCTCCCTCAATTATGAGGCTCATGATGGTAGTCGTCAGGCGTTTGGTTGGATATTCAGTGAGGGGTCTGTAGTGAGTATTATTAGACAGTTGTCGTCTACACTCGCGGTCGTAGTCCTCATAGTCTTGGATGACCGTTGCTCCCCCCTTGTCTGCCTGTTTGATGACAATAGATTCATCCTTACCCAGATTGATGGATGCTTGTCTTTCTGCAGACGTCAGGTTTTGGAATTTTTTGACGTATGGTTTGTTCTTCAGGTTGGTCAGGACTGCTCGTTCGAAAGTCAAGACTTCCGGGGGAACCATCCCATCAGTAGGAGTGAAAGTGGACGGTTTCCTCAATCCAGTGTCTTGGCTGGTGGGCTCAGGTTTGTTGTCAAAGAAAGCACGAAGGCGTACTTTCCTAAATAATTGTTTCATCTCAATCATCTCCTGGAAGCTGCCTGGAGTGGGTGTCGGGACAAACCCGAGACCTTTTTCCAGAACGCTCTTCTCCGTCGGTGAGAGGACTTTCTTGGAGATATTGACAATCAGACTCTTCTCCCCCTGGAGGTTGTGCTCCTGGTTTCCATCGTGGTTGGCGGTGTCGTTTGGTCTTGCCACTGTACCCCTTTCTGCCCGCCTCGCTTTCGCCCTCTTCCTATGCCCCAACCTCTGCCTTGAAAAGGTGGCGGATTCAAAGGGTAAAACTGTGGGGGACCTTGTGGGAAGAATGGGTACTGCCAAGGTGGTGTCATATGAGGCGGACCATGGAATGTTAGACCTTGTTGGTAGCCTTGCTGCCAGTTAGTACGTTGTGGGGCCCGAGTGTTTCTTGCAGGATAGCCTCCACTGGAATCGCTGCTCGTAGAGCCACGTCTAGTGTTGTTATCTGAGTTATCATCAGAAGAATAGTTGTTTCTTTTCCCTTTAAAACCATCCTTGCGATAGGGGTAGACTTTCTCTTTTTCAAATTTTGTGATGTCTTTTTGAAGTTTAGTTGTTTTTTGTTTTAGGAGAAATTCGTGATGGTCTGCCATTTCCTGGTTAATCTCAGCTAACTTGGTGGTGAAGGCTGCTTTGTTATTTTTGTTAATGGTGCTCTTCATTGTGGCCTCTAAAGCTGAGATTTCTTCTAGTAGGGCATCAGAAAGGCGCTTCGCTGTTTGTGAAATCAGAAAGAGTAGATCCTTGGTGCATTTCCAGGATACCTGGCACCAATTGACTTTAAATTGCTTATCCTCCAGGAATAATCTCGGGATAATATTAACGATTAGGCCCTGTGGGGCTATGTTGCTCCTCAGGTATTTGGTCATCATAATGCCATGGATCGTGATTCTTATGAGTTCTTTTTTCATCTCGGTTAATGTCGACCATTCATCATTGGACGTGCCAGATGTAGAGGCAGTAGGGTTGGTCAGCAATGGTGGCGATGTTCTTAACGCTTCGGCTATGGCATCCTCATCGAAACTCAAGCCCGGTACATCCTCCATGGTGATGGAAGATGATAAGGGTAAGGAAGGATATGCTAGCCAGAGAAGTGCAGGCTCTGATTCTGGATTAATCAGTGTTACTGATTAGAGAAGGGCCAAACTAGTGAGAATTCTTCACCGTTGGTAACCCGAAAGTCCCGTGGGGGAACCCACGCAGGGAAATTCTAACAACAAGGAGGGACAGAATAAGGACAATGTTTACCGGGGTCCAATGTACGTGTCCTACAAACTAGATATCAATAGAATGTACAGAGTATTCAAGGGGCAAGTGCTCGTCTTCTTGGGGCGAGTATGAATAAGGGTGTCCATGAGGTTGGATGTCCTTTTAAATGCAAAACGGGGCCGAGGTATGTCGAGGCCTGCCGTGTTTAAGATTCCCCAATGCAAATTCACAGTTTTCTTGATAAACGTAGAATTTTTTGTATAGGACGTGACACATGTGATCGTGTCATCTTTCTCCTTAGTGTAGACTTCCAGGAGCGAGTCTCTGTTGTTATTGAGAGCCCTTTTTGATGATTTCTTGAGAAGTCGCGTTGGGTACCCCCTCTCCTGGAGTTTATGTTGTAGGGTATTGGCTTCTTGTTTATAGTCTGTTACTGAGGTGCAGTTCCTGCGTAGCCGCAAGAATTGCCTGAAAGGCAAGTTGTCCCTTAAGGCTCTGGTGTGGTGGCTGTTATACAGAAGCAGGCTGTTCCTGTCAGTCTCTTTCTTAAAAAAAGTTGTGGTGATTTCTCTAGGATCCAACTTGATTGTCAGATCTAAAAATGGTACAGAGTCCTCAGAAATTGTGCCTGTGAATTTCAAAAAGGGATCTTGCAGATTAATCCACGTGCAGAAGGCCTCACAGCTGGTTCGATCGCCTTTCCAGGAGACTAGAATGTCGTCGATGTAACAACGCCAAAGAGTGAGATTTTCTCGGAACGGGTTCTGCTCAGATGGGTAGATGTAATTTTTTTGAAAAGTCGCCATATAAATACAGGCCAAGCCTGCTGGGACCGTCTACCAGGGATTAAGGGTAAGGACTTCTTTCGAGTGTTCCACCCTGGTGATCCCACTATTCCCTCCCCCATTGAAGTGCTGATGGTTCTGTTTCCAATTTTTAATTTAACAATTACACTACCCCTTGGCTGTAAAACACAGATGAGTGACAAGCATGGAGTGTAAAACCTAATGTATATCGAATTAATGTATTCACATCATTTATGACATATCGCACACACAATGTAACCCCTTCCCTGTTTTTTTCTCTCTCCCCCTTGCACCTTCACTATGTTTTGGTATAAGCCATTGAACCATACCTACTTTTGCATTATGATTCCACGTGCAAATGCTTGCCCTTATAAATTTTCTACTTGATGGGCCCAGGATTTATTGTGTCCTTCTTTTCTTCTCTCCCCATACCTAGGGCGGGAACTTACGTAGGATTCCTTCCTGCCTTACCACGCAGGTTGTATGCGAAATTTCTTTCTAATGGTTCGAAATTTCTTGCTAGTTGATGAGCTTATTTAGGTCCTGAAGAATTGCCCGAGAGGCATGAAACATGATGACCGCACCATAGGTGAGGGTCGAACGAGGCCAAATCACCTTATTCTTTGTGCTTCGGTACCCCTCCCTTCACCAATTTTAACGAGGCAGTGAGCCACACTATTAAAGTTTTCTCAATGGACTCTACCGACCTCTTTTAACTTCTCACTCATGCTCACTACTGCACTTTTTTAGGCCCCTCACACACACGCATCTATTGGCCAGGAATAAAAGAACTCCGCCAAAGAGTAGCACTCAGTGCTACCCGGCAGGCATTGCACTGCCAGCCTGTCGTTGGAGCAGGAGGCCAATGATGACACAAGACAATCATCAGGTAGGATGGCAACAGTCGTCCAGCCTTTTAATTGTGTGAGGCATCCTTAATTCCGTCAAGGGATTACCATATTCCCTGTTGCACGACCAAACATTCTTCGGAGAGAGAGTCACTCCCTTAATTTATTTCACGCCTTGTGGGGAACTCTGTACATTCTATTGATATCCAGGCCTGGTTAGTCAGATTCAGTTACCACCAGTATCAGTCAGTAACAAGTTGGGGCCACAATATGACTTTGAAACAAGGGCTCTTTCTGCATATTGCTTGCTTCTGTCTGCACATTTCTTCATCTTTCTGGACTTCTGTTGCCTCTTTCTGCATTTCTCTTGCTTCTTTATGCCCTTTTCTTCCTCTTTCTTCACATGTCCTACCTCTGTAGGCATAGTAAGAAAATAGTAATTAAAAAAACCTTTGAATTTCACTGAAAAACCCACGTTAGAAATTATCATTAAAAAACTTTGAAATTCACTGAAAAAAACATAGAATTCAGGGATGTTATAGTTAGAAATTAGCATTTAAAAACCATAGAAATTCACTGTAAAACCATAGGTTTCAAGGACGTTATATTTAGTTGGACATTTCCCACGTACAAAACCAGAGAAATTCAGCCATTATAGTTAGTTGAGCCAACTATAACTCGCGCCCCCGCAATGCACTGCTGATGACGTCACATATTACATCATTCATGACATGGTCAGTGACATCACAGATGACATCACTGCTGACATCTCAACTGACATTTGATTAAATGATACATGTGATAATCTGATGCACCTACTCACACCCTAATATAACCTTTGATACACCCACTCTAAAATACAGAATACCATTTTCAAAAACATAGACACACCAATACCAGTTAGTACCTACCCACTCACTGATTCCTAGGTCTACACAGAAGTCCAATTATTCACTCATACAGATCACTCATACATGCAGTCACTTATAAATACAGCACTATCGTTTGTACTCATACACCTTTACAGACACTCACAGATCGCCACTCATCCATAGAATTACTCACACACCTAGTCAATCATACAAAGACTCATTCACACACTTATTTACTCACCTATACAGTTATACACACACCACCTCACTTACTCTTACAGATACTAACACATACTTACTCTCTTATATGATCACTGATACAAGCACACGCTCATCCATACAGCCACTCTCAGAATCACTCACTTTCACATATAGTGATTTATATATACTGACATATACTGCATTTCATATATGTAGCTATTCACACATGTACCCCTGAGACATCCACTCACTCACCAACACACTCACACACACACTTACCCACCCACCCATACAGCCCTCCATAGATATACTTTTGAACCCATACACTCAGTGAATTACCCATTCACACATCTATGCACAGAGTCAACACACAGATATTAAGGCACCCATACAGATACTCGGACAGCCAAACAATAAGCCATATAGACACTTATGTAGCTACTCACCAACCCATGCAGCCCCTTACACACCAACTGACCCATGTGTTCAGTAAGAAATGTTTATTCACTCACTTACACAGTCAGTCACACACCTACTAAATTATCTATTCAGACACTCATACACCCACTCATAATTCAATACACCTTGGCAAATATATATATATAGAACATATTTAAACTTTACAGAAACACACAGACACTGGATGATGTCATCAGTGATGTTATTTGAGATGTCATCTGTGATGTCATCAGTAATGTCATCAGTGATGTCACTGACAAGGTCATGAATGATATAATATGTGACGTCATCAGCAGTGCATTGCGGGGCGAGAGTTATAGTTAGCTCAACTAACTATAACAGCTGAATTTCTCTGGTTTAGTACAAGTGAAATGTCCAACTAACTGTAACAGCCCTGTGTATCAAAGGTTATATTAGAGTGTGAGAATGTGCATCGTATTATCACATGAATGATATCAGTGATGTGATCAGTGATGTCAAATGAGACGTCATCAGTGATGTCATCAGTGATGTCATTTGAGATGTCATCAGTGATGTCATCAGTGATGTCTCTGACCATGTCATGAATGATGTAATATGTGACATTATCAGCAGTGGATTGCGGGTGCGCGATATATAGTTAGTGCAACTAACTATATATGCGAATTTCAATGTTTTTGTGTGAGTAAAATAAGGTTTTGTAAATGCTAATCCCTAACTATATATGGTCTATAACCTATGGTTTTTTCAGTGAATTTTTAAGGTTTTGTAAATGCTAATTCCTAACTATATATGGTCTATAACCTATGGTTCTTTTCAGTGAATTTCAATGGTTTTTTAATAGCAAATATCAAAAGCTGTAAAATGTATTCTTATTTTAATGGAAAAATATATTTTATATGTTTGTAATATAATTTTTTTATGTATATATTTTTTTTTATTATTTTTTTTTGTTTCGCTACTGGTCCGCGCACCGGGTAGCTTCCCGTTAGCTCAATTTGGTGCCGCGACCCGGTCCGCGAACCGGGAAACGTTCCGTTAGCGCAACTGCCGGGCAAGAAAACAACATCGTGACGCGTCGCGTAAACGCGACGTATCGCATTGCCGCGTAATGCCTCTTATGACGCGCCGCGTTAGCGCACCCGGAAGTGCTACGGAGCGCGAACCGAGGCGCGAAGCGCAGCGCCCCGGAAGCGCTCCGGGTGCATAGCGGGAGGCGTAACATAAGCATAACAGGTCATATGACTTGTTCATAAAACTTTTCATTGGTTCATTTTACTTTTGGTTTCCTAATGATGTAAGGCTAGGTCATGTGACCTGAAAATAACACTTTTCATTGGTTTATTACATTTTTTTTCACAAATGATGAAAACCCCACCTTTTTTCCTCACTCTGACTTTCATTTTTATGAGAGAAAGACCTACTTTCGAAATTTGGAAAAATGGCAAGTGTTGTAGCTGCAGCTGCTGGAGCCACTCCACCACCACCACCACCACCACCAAAAAAGGATAGACCACCTCCTCAGGTCCTTATAAATCAAGAGGAGGAAGAAGAGGAAGAAGAGGAAGAGGAGGAAGTGAGCAGAACGTTATTGCAAGAAGAAGCAAGGAGGTCCCATGTGAAAGTAAATTACATCTGGCAATTCTTCACATATCCCCGGGGACAAAAAAAAGTAAATGCCCGTTATGTCACATGTTTGATCTGTGACAAAGAACTATCCCGAGGAACAGATAAAAAGTACAGCTATGGCAATTACACCATGCATCGCCATATGGACAGGTGGCACCCTATGAATTACAGGTACGTGACCTACAGGAAAACCCCCCTCCTGTGGCCAGTACATCAGCTGAACAGGCAGTGACGGGACCAGAGGCAAGGGAGACGGTCCCAAACATACAGATGAACTTTGGTGATATGAAACATACCTGTATTTTTTGCGGCAAATTGATTTCCTATGGAGAGAAAAGTATAACTCTCATCAACCTAGCCTATGAAAATCACAAATGTACAAAACAGCCCAGAAAGTAAATTATCTTTTTTTTTTGTTGCTACTGTTGAGCCCTTTATAATGACTGATTTTCGTTCCCCCTCCCAAAAAAAACAAAAAAATATAAAAACGTTCTTAAAATACAAAAAAATTAAAAAAATGTTCATAAAAATAAAAAAAAATTAAAACAACAAAAACAATAAAAAAAAGTTCTTTTCAGAACTACCTCCCATTTATAAAAAATTGCTAGAATGTTTAGCACTCTGGCAACCTCTTTTTCTTTTGATTCGCTTCCCGGTTCGCGCGCCGGTACGCAAACCGGAAGCGAACAAAAAAAAAAAAAAAGGAAGAATGAGTATAAGGGAAGGAAACAGAGAGAAAAGGAATGAGGGAAGTAGCAAAGGCAGGACACTGTGGGTTAAAGAAATGAAGCAGTGAAACTAATAAAAGTTAAAAGTGATAGAGATGTAACGGAAAGAGTACTAAACACTTACCTTATCATTGACGTTAACTTAGGCACTTGTTATTTTTATAGTTTCAATCTGTGAAAGAAAGAACAAACATTTTAAAATTGATAGAAGGTAGTAAAAGATGAGTGAGCATGAGACAAGATGAGTACATATTAAAAAACACAATTCAAAGTACAGAATTAATTATACATATTAAATGGTTTATTTCTGCTGTTCTCAGAATATATCAAATTTCACTAAAAACAGTGAGTTGAAGGTATTCATCATAAAACAGCGGGGAGAAAAAACCCATATAATATAACCAATCAGAAATCAGAACTCCTCAAAAGTAACTTACTTTCCATGACGTCAAAGGATGTCCTATGAACAGCTTATACTCTGTTGTGCTGTTATTATTTTCTGCCCGCCACTTTCTGAAAGAAAAGCTCCATCGTTTTAACAAAAATGTGACATTCAAAGCAATTTAAAACAGCACACTAAATTATATCAACACCTAGAATGATTATAGTCCAGTTACCTACCCTAAATTCTCACTTCTGAAAACAAGTCAAAAGGCAACATTGCTTCATAGTCAAATGGTAATCATTGCCGAAAGACCAGCCTTTTTTACATTTTAAATAAGCTGTGCAATATCCTGATGTTGTCAAAGGACGATCATGTCATATAATAGCTGCAGTTACAAATGTTCTTCCTGAAATCGACGTCTGTGTAGCCAAAACATTTTTTATTAGACTTGACAACTTACTTTCATCCGGTTTATATAGTTGAAATTGTAAAATGACATTTCACCCATAAGTTTCTATAAATAATGTGGACAGCATTGCAGATTTACATTACCTCTACTCCTTGTTTTGATCTGCTGCTTGAATTAGCTTATTAAAACAAACAGTTTTCGCTCTGTACTACAGTTATCCACAAGGCCATATAGTGTAGGAGCCATTAGAACCTCTTGAAATTCCTCAGAGCAAATCCCGAGATTCCTTCCCTAAAATTTTGGTTGTAAGAACACCAGGTAAGAATTTTTAAGGTGAAAAGGCAATCTTTTTTTGAAAGTTAAAACAGAATCATTGCAGAATGACCAGCCGTTTCCAGACTTCAAATAAGTTGTGTTATGTCCTGATGTTGTTGAAGGACCGTCATGATATATAATTGCTGCAGTTAGAAAAGTCCTTCCTGATATTGACAACTGCGAAGCTACAAAATGTTTAATTAAAGTTGTCAATTTTGTTCCATCAGGCTTACATCGTTGGAACATTAAAATGACATACTGGCCACATCTTCGTATAAATAATGTGGACAGCATTGCAGACTTACATTGGCTACACTCCATGTTTTGATCGGCTGCTTTTACTAGCTTATTAAAGGATACTGATTTACTGTCTGGCAAAGTTAAATATATAAATCTTTCTGAGTCTACACTAGTAGTACTTGATAACGTACAATTCTCGCAGTCATGCTGCCATTGATAAGCAAGGCCAAACAGATGATCTACATCTACACCTTCATCTTGCAATACATTAAGAATATACATTAAAAACTCCTGACAATCTTGCTGAATATTTTGAGAGAATTGCGTTTGACCTGAACATTTGTCTAACAGATTTTGAATTTCAGACACACTTTCTACTCTTGTTTTATCAGCGCTACATTTCTCTAACACAGAATTCAACAAACAGCAAAAACCTTGATCCGAATTGATCACAATCTGTTCTTTTAAAGTTTGTAGAGAAAAGACAACATTAACCACTACATTAGCATAGCAGTTGACACCACAACTATTTTCAAATTGAAAACCAACAACATCTTCAACAGAATTCATTCTCTTTCTGCTTAAATTTTTGGGTTCATCGACTTTTGGTCTTTTTGCTACAACCTCCCTACTATTGGTGACATTTGTTCGTTTCCGGCCTACCACACGTTTATCAAACAAAGGATATTGAGGCAAATGTGGCGCATACTCTCTTCTTAACCTATTGTATTCCTTAACACAATCTAGATCTGCACAAATGTTTGTGACATCACACTCAATCAAGTACAATCCCGATAAAGTTCTGACTCGTGACAATGCTACATAAGCGATACCCTCTTTGAACACAGAACTGCCAATATTCACCAAAGCACTGTCTACACTTAAACCTTGTGATTTATGGATTGTCATCGCATGTGCCAAGCAAACAGGAAATTGCTTACGGCGAACATATAAGTCTTTTACAAGCAAAAACCTAGCTGTGCAACGCTCAATTAGCTGTACTTCCTCAATGCCATCAAATTTAATTTTTAAAAATTCAATTCCATCTCTATTTCTGTATTTCTCAAAATCAACAACATTACCCATTGATCCATTTACCAGACCTCTTTCAACATGTAAATTCCTTCTCAAAATGATACGTCAATTTAAGCACACATTCAGAGTCTTTTCAAAACCAGCAGTTTTAGATATAGTCTTCTCTAATGAATCCAATTTAGATTTCAAATTCTCAGACAAAATAATTGTTGCTCCCAATGGTCTATTCTGTCAATAGCTTCCAGTTTCACAATCTCTTGGTTTTCTAAATTCAACATGTTGTTGTTGAAGATGGAACATTCTGCAAGAGTTGGCATCAAGCATATTCCAGATTTCTTCTCAGTAATTTTCTGAAAAATATTCTCTGGCAGAACGTCTTCTTCTGGATACAAATTTCACAGTAATCGTGCATGTAAAGCTTCTTTCCCACGCTCGGTCACTTTCCCGATTCTAACATCTTGTAGAATATTCTTGTAATCTTCATCCTTCGCCTGACGCATATTTTCACGCAGCTCAGCATAATTGAAGTTTAACCATATGTTAACATTGCCAATGCTCTCTAGGCACTTCCTGGTATCTTCATGTGTAAGCAGTTTAAACACTGGTTGTCCTTTCACTGGTGTCAGCTGCAGAAGATCACCGAAAACAATGATGTGTTTGCCACCAAATAACACATCATACTCCGTTTTAAGAACTTCCTGCATTCTCAAATGCACAAAGGCAAGCATGACATTGGAAACCATGCTTACTTCGTCAATGATAAGAAGTTTCATCTTCTTCAGGACTCTAGATACTTCACAACAAGCATCTCCCGATAACTTGTGGTATTGTAATTTGTTATCATGCTCCACTGGCAGCATCAGTAGCTGATGCAAAGTAATACCTTTAATGTTATGTGCTGCCAGTCCGGTTGGAGCGGTGACAACACAAGACAGCCATGACTCAGTCCTTTTCTGCAGATAACATGAAATTGCTTTAATGAGGAAACTTTTTCCAGTTCCTGCTTCTCCACTCACGTACAGTCGGACAGGCTTCAACGACGTACATGAGCACCCTTTCTTCTCATGACTTAATCCATGATCAATTTGGCTGGTAACTTCATTATATATTTTCCTCTGCTCAACGTTGAGTTGTCTTTCCAAATCTTCTAAGTTAACCACATCCTCCTGAGCATGTGCCATGGCTCTTTCCACTTCAATCATGGCAGTGGCAGCTTCATTTTCGATAACTGGTCCTCCTAGTGGATCCTGGCTCAATGAAACAGAACTCTGACTGTCCTGAGAACTGTCTCTAGCAATCTCGGCTGCAATTGTTGCTTCCTGCTCGATTTCTGCATTCAACATTTCTAGATATTTTGGAAAAACAGGACATTCTATGGACTCCTTGGCTGCATTGAAAGAGTCTTCGTAACAGAAGAAATCTCCAAGCAGTTTCTCTTCTGCACGCCCATGCTTGAAAAGTTGCAAAAGAGCTAAATAGAAAAACTCTTTTCTTTCTGGAGATTCGCAATCCAATTTTCGATGATTTACCAATAGACATTTTCTTTGCTTGACCAGACATCCCTCACTTCCAATTACAGCATACACTCCTTTATCAATATCTTCTTTGATGTTCCTCTTGAAAATGTAATTTTGTAGAACCTCATACAGACAATCATTCTCCAGTTGACTGCTTCTATTTGGATAATATGTATCCAACATGTTGGTCTTCAAAATATCTGTACTGCTTGGCTCCTTCTCGGCCAAATACTCAATTTCCCATACAGGTTTCAGAACTCGATTACGCCTTGCAGCAAGACCAACACTTGCCCAAATGATACTCCTAGATTTGGCATAGAGACTTGCTGAAGATAACCGGTCAGAACATTCGTAAGCTCCGATTTCTCGATGCGACAACATCTTCAGACTGAAACTGTACAACTTCTTACTGAGGCTCTTTTCATTGGAAATGTCCTCCCACATATCCTTGAGTTCTGTCTTTTCTTTTTTTGTGATGTACGACGTCACATACCGAGCCGCAGCCATACAGTTGTCAGCCACAAACTGTATATCCATGTTAGCATTCCACACGGACAAAATCAATGGGTTGTAGTCGTTGATGTTCTTGGACTCTTCGTTTCTTTTCAAATTGTATGTATTTTTGGGTGATTTCCTCGTCACATTATGTCGCAGCGAAGACATCAAATTGTTCACTCTTCCTTTAGATATCACTGATCGTGGAAATCCAAAACAACATTTTGTATAGTACTTGTTCTTGTTTCTGAATTTACGACGACAGTACTTTCCACAACGATGGCTTTGAAACCGTAAAACTTGTTCTCTTAGACTTTTGTTTTCCTTTGTCTTTGGAACAGCACATGTAGAATACTGTTCTATGAAATTCATCACTAAGTCATCCGGATCTGTTCCAAATTTGGGTGCATCTTTGATCCATAGCAGCATATGTATATGAGGAGCACCTCTTGCTTGATACGCCTTTCTCCAGAAGAAATCCAACATCTCTCCAAGAGGTGGATTTTTCTTGTTTGTGATGAAAGACATCATAGCTTCAAATTTATGATTGAAGTACCTGCATACATTCACTGGATCCAAAGAGCCCAGTTCTCCGGGTGTCTTGAATTCAATATTTTCAATGTTTCCATTTGCCTCTCGTAGAAATTCAAGTAAGTCTTCCCAGCCATACTCCACACAGCTGAGAGTGAGGAACCATGTGGGAGTTCCTAAGTTCCTCAGCATACATTTTAAGTCACCATGACGACGGTGCCAATACTTATTAGTACCACGCTGACATGCCATCAGATTAATCAGATGAGAATCCAAAATACTGTCTTGCACATTCACTTTATCCATAAAGTCCCTTGCTGAGATATTTCGCAGTTGTACACCACTTTTCAAGATGTGGTTCACTGCATAAGACAGTCCAGACAGATCACTTTCAAACAGTAGATGAAACAAATAGGGAATGCATTGACGAAACCTAGGATCTTCTGCATACAATCGTAAAGTCCAGTATTCAGAAGCAGGAATTTGATCAGGTCGCTCATCATATCGTCCTCCTCGACCTGTGGGAAATAACTGTGGAAAACACCGAGCTTCCAAACTTTCCTCCCAAACACTAATGGGACTCCCTTTGGCTTGTTTCATTTGAAACAACTCAATAGCATTCCCCATGACTTCCTTGGAATGCAAAGGATGAACACTATAATGTTCATATATTTCTTCATTTTTAGAGGCTTCTACTTTCTCAATTTGTCCAGCACACAATTTGCTGTCTTCTTCTTCACTTACTTCCTCTTCTGCAACACATACATTCTTGTAGTACTTATTGTTTTTTTTATCAAATACAATGTTGCCTTTTTGACTTTCCTAACATCCACTAAATCTTGCCAGATTTTCTTACTCTTCGTCGGAACCCCATTAACTAGGATAACCAGAGGTTCCTCTTCCACTTTCTCTACTCCAATTGTATTAATGTTTTTCTTCAAATCTAAAGGCAAATAAACAACTCTTCCCTTTAATCCTCTCTGTAAATCTGATGGAGGCAATTTCCCTGTCTTTGGCTCCATTCGTACAATAGCCTGAAAGGGATGCACACTTTGAATCAAAATAGATTCATAAGTATTTAAATCCTTCAATTCAGAAGGAATGTTAACTAATTCCAGATTATTATGAACCGCTCTTGCAGGCATCCGGTTTTGGTTTAATTTGTTAAAACAATAAGTACACATACGTTGGTCCGATCCCAAATCAAAACAATTTTCTACCATCAAGTATGTGGCAAAATCCTTCCATTCACTATTGTTTTCCATTTCACTTTTTGCATATAAATCCACTAACTTAGTCTGATTCTTATAATAAGTCCGTCGACAACACACACAAGTGAAATTAGGCCTCTCACTTGATTTCACCTGAAAGATGGAAATTTCCTTGTGAAACTTATCTATATTAGAAATCTGTACACTCTCCTCCACATTACCTTCTTCTACTAGGTCAATTTCAACATTGTTCTCTTTACTAGCAAAGTAACAGAACTCAATTTCTTCACAAATATTCTTCACATGTAGTTCTGAACCTTGCAAAAGAGCACTGCTCAATTGTTTAAGCATAATTGCTGGACTCTTAGCATAATACAACATTCTCACTAATTTCCTCACTTTATTATGATGCACTGCTAGCATCCTGAAATGATGAAAAACACTCTGGCATACTCTTCTGGAAAGACAAGCCAGTGAATGCCCATGCAAACCTGTTACTTCTCTCACTCTGCAAGGATCTAATTCTTCCAACAACTTCATTTTCTGTTTTAAACTTTTCTTATTAAATGTACGAACAAAATCACAAAGCAAATTTATGGAATCCTGTCGCACACTGCAAATAGTACTACACTTCCAGGTGTACAGTGGTCCCTTAGGACGTCTCCCTAAAATTGAATTACCTAACACCTCTTCTGCATCTGCAGACACAAGTTTTTCTTTTTCAACCGGACAACCATCTTTCACCTCATATGCTCGACCACTGGTGTCAACTGCATGCACCAAATCATTGTCCTGGAAGTACCTCTCCTCATTGAAAAATGCCTCACTACTTGAACTATGCATCCATTCTCCTGAGAAAACTTCACAAAAATTACTACGATTAACTACTCTCTTCCATCTACTATTTGATTTGAAATCATAAATTACCTTGTTTAGTTTCCTAATTCTATTGATTACCAAAATAAATAACTTTCGCTTAATTTCGAAAGCCTGATCAATAATTTTCTCTACATTTTTCTTTTTCTTATAAAATGCCACTTTCTGTTGGCCTTTCTTTATATTTTTTAACAAATTGACAATTATCCTGTTGCGGAACATTCGCCTACGAATGTCCCGGAACTGATTTTCCCTTCTACTGCCATACACAGAGTTATCTCCTACTCTAGCAGAAACTTTTTTGACAGGCCTTTCCTTTTCCTTTAAATTGTCTCTCTTCTTCTGCACTAAAACATGTTCTATAGTGGTATTTTTTTGTCTGCAAATTCTTTTAAAAATGATTTCATTTTCTTACCCGGAGCTTTTTTGGCGACTTGAAACAATTTTATAGTAGAGGACTGCTGTAAATCTTTACCAAGGTGGAGTGTAAGTCGCTTTGCTTCTTTTTGTTTCCTCTGCCTTGAGGGCATTTTTTAATTTTTCAAAAGATCTTCAGTTAAATCTGTGGAAATGTTTATAAAAATGTGTTATTAACCACTATTACCAAACAGTAAACCAATAACAGTAGGCAAATAATTAACACACTAGTTGTCAATTCTACCTACAGTAATTTAACAACATAGACAAATTTAAAAATCTCAAATAGTAGCAATGGAATGGAATGCTGCTACATATGACCTGTGCTCTGTTATATGTTAATCTCAACTAATTTTGAGACTCTATTTCACAGTTATATTAAAGACACTTCACACAGGGTGTTTTTGAAAACGTTTATATAATTTTAAATCAACATCTACAGATTGTACCTCATCTAGAGATTGTTCCACATCTAGAGATTGTTCCTCATCTAGACATTATTCCTCATCTAGAAATTGTTCCACATCTAGAGATTGCACCACATCAGACATTGTTGATGTTATTGTTATTGACTTAAAATTGCCAAGCACACATGAAGGCATATTTACAAGGCCCTTGCACCAGGGGGAAGTGACTTAAAATTGCCAAGCACACATGGGGGCGTATTTACAAGGCCCTTGCACCAGAGGGAAGTGACTTAAAATTGCCAAGCCCACATGGGGGCATATTTACAAGGCCCTTGCACCAGGGGAAAGTGACTTAAAATTGCCAAGCAGACATGAGGGCGTATTTACAACGCCCTTGCATCAGGGGGAAGTGAGTTAAAATTGCCAAGCACACATGAGGGCGTATTTACAAGGCCCTTGCACCAGATTGAAGTGACTTGAAATGGCCAAGCACACATGAGGGCGTATTTACAAGGCCTTTGCACCAGGGGGAAGTGACTTAAAATTGCCAAGCACACATGAGGGCGTATTTACAAGGCCCTTGCACCAGCATAAGGTGTGGCCTATCCAGAGGTATGCTGGATTGTCTGGCAGTCATGGTAAAACCAAGAAATATCCTGGAGCAAAAAGGCAGGTCTTGCAGTCACAAAAGTTTGTTTGAGGTGAGGCCTACTCAGGGTTGCAGATGAAATTTAGGCTTGTTGAAGAGTACAGAGGAGATAATACATGTGCAGGCCTACAGATGAAGTGAGTCATGTCCACTGCACTCTTGAACAAAGGCAAGACCTCCTCCGTCTCCCTGGACAGGCCTAAACCTCATCTGCACAATGTGATTAGTAATGTTAGGAAACACAGGTGATGTAATTGAAAAACGTGCAAATATTTTTGTTCATTTCACAATCACATCACCTGTGTTTCATCAGCTTAGGTATCTCATTGAGCAGATATAGTCTAGCATATCCAAGAGTACGCAGAAGGTGAGGACTGTATGCAGCAGTGCAATGTACATAATTATCCTCCTTTGACAATTACAGAAGCCTCAGCATATCCATGCCCCCTAAACAGTCCTAAATGTATAACATTATTATCGTAGTGACTATGAAAATCTAGCAGTACATATTGTGAAACCTAAATGACTTCAAGAAACGAGTTTTTAAACCGACAAACAAGCAAATTATTCTCCCATATTCATGGTGGGAAGTGAAATATTTATTTAAAAAAGCAGACCCCAGGTTGTCCTTCTCATAAATGTGAAAAGTATTTTTTTTTTTTTTAAACGATTTTCTGGTCATAATTTGAAAACACAGCACAGCTCCTATGTACAAGCACACCCTAGCTGGCTTCCTTATTTTCTCCAAAAAGTATACTAATCTCTTTCTAAATTAAAGGAATCTTTTGTCACCTTAGCACAATTTTTAAACACATCATGTAAGCAAATTAGTCTCCCAGATTCATGGGAAAAGTAACTTAAAATTGTCTAGCACACATAGGGGCATATTTAAAAGGCACATGCACCAGGGGAAAATGACTTAAATTTGCAAAGCACTCATGAGGGTGTATTTACAAGGACCTTGCACCACCTTTAAAGTAACTTTTAAAATGGGGAAAATGACTTGAATGTGGCTCATAAGCCTTGTAAATATGCCCCCATGTTAACTATGTAACTCTTGCAGAACATATTGTGAAACCTAAGTGACTTCAAGAAACGAGTTTTTAAACCAACAAACAAGCAAATTATTCTCCCATATTCATGTTGGCAAGTGAAATATTTATTTAAAAAAGCAGACACCATGTTGTCCTTCTCATAAATGTAAAAAGCATTTCTTTTTAAACAAAAATGATTTTCTGGTCATAATTTGAAAACACAGCACACCTCCTATGTACAAGTACACCCTGTCAGTACTAATACTTCACATTATCTATAATTATAATTTGTCAAAGAAGCAAAATCTTTTTTGAAAAGATAATGAAAACACTTGACACAAAACAACATTTTAAATGCACAGCTGGCTTCCTTATTTTCTCCATAAACTATACTAGTCTCTATCTAAATTAAATGAATTTTTTCTCACCTTAGCAAATGCTTTTTGAATTTCAAAACAGTCTCAAACACACACCAATTTTTCTTTAGCAGAGCAAAGGGTATGCACTCCAGAGGCTGCAACCAACAAAGGCACAGAAATGCTGTATTTCATGACACATATCTCTCATGTCACCCAATCAAAACTCTTCCTTCACTTTTTTCAAATCAACAGCCTTCCCCCCTCTGCCCTTTCTGCCCTTTTTCCAAAGCAACTACCTCCTGAAAGACCTCTCATGTTTTCAAGTTCACACACCAATGTTTCAAATGAACTCTGAACTCTCAGTACACCTGCTAATCCACTGCAATGTTTCTTAAAATCATTTTTTCTTAACCATTCAAATTACTTCTTTCAAAGAACACATCCATGCACCCTAACTTTCTGTTTCCAGAAATGGAAATCCACCAATCACTGCTAGTGAATCATTAGCACTTAAACTCCACAGTTTTTTTTCTTTACAAACTCCTACTGTTTCAACTGCCATTTCATTCCCACACTTCTTCTGACTGCAGCAGAACCTCCTCTCACCATGCTTTCTGTCTGGATTCTTGGACATAGCTACATCCACTGGGCTCACAGGTATGCTGATAACAGAAAATTTACACAACCTCAATTTACAAAATGTGTAAATCAAATGGATTGGCCACAGAGGATTGAGATGTCACCAATTGATATCATTGGTGAAAACCTTTTTGCATTTGCCAAACCCTGACCTCATAATAGTGCACTGTGGAGGAAATGATTTGGGCACTTTGACTGGGGTAGGTCTGGAAATGCTTTTAAAGGACACCTTTGAGCAATTGATGGCACTTTTTCCTAAAACTGCCTTGGTATAATCCAATATATGCCAAAGACAGAAATGGAGGTGGTCCAATCAATTTTGTCCACAAATTGAGAAAGCGAGGAAGCATGTAAATAAGTCTGTTTCAGCTTATATGAGAGACCATGGAATGGGCTCCATCTACAACAATAACTTGCGTTACTACATGCAAGACATCTACAGAGGAGATGATGTGCACTTCTCAGATGAGGGAAACAGAGTTTTCATACAAAATTTAAGACTGTGTATTGGTACCTACTTATAAGTACCTAGAACTTACACAGAACCCAAAAGCTCTTTTCAGAGCTATCTTAACTATAATTACTCTTTAAAAATTTTGAATGTACCTTTTTTCACTAATTTTCACTTATGTTCGCTTCCCGGTTCGCTACCCGGTTCGCGTACCGGCAGCTAACCGCTCGAAAAATTCAATTTTTTTTTTTACCTATATGAGCCTCCTCAGCCACCCTCAGAAAACCTAGGGGGTCAGGATACGTCTCCTGTGCCCCTTATACCCATTTCCCACATTGTAATTCCTCCATATTGTGATTAAATTCGACCAAAACCCAAAATGGCAAACTCCCGTTACGCTACCGGTGAGCTACCCGGTTCGCGTAACGGGTAGCGCTTCTACCGCGAAAAATCGTTTTTTTTTGGTTTTTTTTGCCCTACGGGACCCTTTAATAGCCCCCACATCATTCCTAGGGGGTCAGGAGGGGTCTACCTTGCCCCCTTTCATTAATTTCCCCCTTTGTTTTTTTCTCCACCTCTTGTCTCTCGATCCTACCGAGAGACAAGATGGCGACCGATCCGGACTGTTTAGAATGTTGACAGACACCGAAGAGCCAATCAGCTTCACTTCGCGAAGTTCCGTTACACGTCAGGTACGCGAACCGGGGCGCTAACCGGAGCGCTGTCACAGATATATCTGTTGTTTAAAATGTTAATTTCTCAAAATCCACTGGACCACATATATTGAGACATAGCAAAGGCACGTCGGGCAAACTATATCTACAATTTTGCCAAGTTTCATGTAAATCCATTCAGCCGTTCGAGCTAAAAGTGATTCCAACCGCCCTATGGAAAAATGAATGGGAAAAACGCGTTTTAGGACCCCCCTTTTTTCTCGGCCCCCCCTTGACGAAACCCCCCCAAATTTTCAGGGGCTGCTCAGAAACAATATGTGCCATTTTCCTGTAAATTTCAGCCAATTCTGTCCACAAACGCCAAAGTTATTCGACATAGAATTTTCAGAAATCCCATAGGAAAAAAATCCTAACTATATATACCTACTGGCGACCGCCAGAAGGTAATATATATTAAGCCTGGGCGTAGTTCGCGTAGCCGCACTCCGCGGAGCTACGCGAAGATGCACTTGCACTCCGCGAACTACGCATAACTCCGCGAACATGCATAGTAGCTTGCTTGACCCGTTCGCGAGCCGTTTTTCGTCTTCGGGAGCGCCGTGGAACTCTGGAACCTGCTCGACACCACATCTCCAGACGTCGCCTTCCTCACAGAAACATGGATGAACGCCTCCTCAGCGCCCGACATCGCCATCGCCATCCCGGACGGATACAAGATCACCCGGAGAGACCACGTCAACCAGACAGGAGGAGGCATCACCATCGTCCACAAGAACACCATCCGCATCACGATCAACTCAGACGACACCCTCACAGCCGCCGAACATCTTCACTTCCAGATACACACCGACCCCAAGACCACACTCAGAGGCACCCTCATCTACATACCCCCAGGACCTCGCACACAATTCAGCAAAGACATCGCAGACTTCATCAGCCCGCACGCCCCCGCCTCCGCTGACTACATCCTCCTAGGGGACCTCAACTTCCACCTGGAGAACAACAAGGACAACAGCACCACCACCCTGCTGGACAACCTTGCCAACCTAGGACTCATGCAACTGGTGAACACCCCCACCCACTACGCCGGACACACGCTTGACCCAGTCTTCTCCTCCAGCAAGTACATCTCCTTCAGCCACTCCACCGGACTCCACTGGACAGACCACAGCTGCGTCCACTTCAGCTTCAGAAAGACCACGACTCACCTCCACCCGCAACAGGTTCCCCGCAGGAACTGAAACAAGATCACCACCGACCAGCTCACCACTTCACTGAGCCAGAACCCTCCCGCCAGCTCAACGGACCCCAACCAAGCAGCCAGCAACCTCACACAGTGGATCACCAATTGCGCTCGCCCAACCAGCCTCGACCACTCGCAGTCCGGCTTCCGCGCCAACCACAGCACCGAGACCGCCCTCTTCGCAGCCACTGATGACATCCGAGCCCTGCTCGACAACTGGGAAACAGCGGCCCTCATCCTCCTGGACCTCTCCGCAACATTCGACACGGTCTGCCACTGCACCCTAGTGCAGCGCCTCAGCAACATCGGAATCCAAGAGAAGGCACTGGAGTGGATCATCACGTTCCTCACCGGAAGAACCCAGAGAGTCCGCCTTCCCCCGTACAGATTCAAGGCCACCGAAGTCATATGCGGCGTACCACAAGGATCATCACTCAGCCCCACCCTCTTCAACATCTAAATGAGCCCCCTCGCAGCCATCGTACGCCAACACAACCTCAACATCATCTCCTTTGCCGACGACACCCAGCTGATCCTCTCCCTCACCAACGACCCAGGAACCGCCAGAACCAACCTACACGAAGGGATGAAAGACGTAGTCGAGTGGATGAGGAACAGCTGCCTGAAACTGAACTCAGACAAGACGGAAGTCCTCATCCTTGGATCATCACCCTCCGCCTGGGACGACTCCTGGTGGCCCCCTGCCCTGGGCAGCGCACCCAAACCAACGGACCACGCACGCAACCTGGGCTTCATCCTGGACTCCTCCCTCTCGATGACCAGACAAGTCAACGCCGTCTCATCATCATGTTTCAACATCCTACGCATGCTCCGAAAGATCTTCCGATGGCTCGCCACCGAAACCAGGAAGACGGTCACACAGGCACTCGTCACTAGCCGACTGGACTACGGAAACACCCTCTATACCGGAACCACAGCCAAACTCCAGAAAAGACTCTAACACATCCAGAACGCCTCCGCACGACTCATCTTGGACATCCCCCGACACAGCGACATCTCCGGACACCTGAGAGACCTTCACTGGCTCCCCGTCAGCAAGAGAATCACGTTCCAACTCCTCACCCACGCACACAAGGCCCTCCACGACCTGGGCCCCAGGTACCTCAACAACCGCCTGACCTTCAATACTCCCACCCGCCAGCTACGATCAACCAGCCACGCCCTCGCCGCCGTGCCACGCATCCGAAGATCCACCATGGGAGGAAGATCCTTCTCCTACCTGGCAGCCAAGACTTGGAACTCCCTCCCCATCCACCTCCGCCTGACCCAAGACCACCTCTGCTTCAGGAAGCAACTCAAGACATGGCTGTTCGAGCAGTAGCGGACCCCCCTCCCCCAAGCGCCTTGAGACCCTCTGGGTGAGTAGCACGCTATACAAATATCCTGATTGATTGATTGATTGATTGCCTGCATGCTCGGGATGTGTAGCACGCAAAGTTACCCATGAGGTTTGTCCCGCCCGCTCGCGTCCCCTTATTTCCGGTCACTACTAACGTGTTTGTGAGTTATTCTGTGCCAGATTGCAGTTTCAGCGTGTTCGGCAACTCGATCTTACCGACAAGCATCCTCGCGCACGCGGAAATGCTATTGAGCGCGCAAGAACTTCGCTACGCAGCAGTTTGCGGAGTATTCGACAACTTCGCGTTCTCCGCGGAGCGCGGAGTTGCCGAAACTCCGCAAATTCCGCGAACGGAGCGTAGTTCTTCGCCCAGGGCTAATATATATATATATATATATATAAATAAATAATATATATATATATATATATATATATATATATATATATATATATATATATATATATATATATATATATATATATATATATATATATATATATTACCTACTGGCGGTCGCCAGTAGGTAGTTATAGTTAGGATTTTTTTCAATGTTAAATCTCAAAATTCTATTTGGAATAACTTTGGCGCCGGTTGACGAATCTGCCTCAAAATCTCCTCAAAATGGCCTCGCGGCGTTCCGGTCCTTCCCAGAAAGTTTGGGGGGGATTCGTCAAGCGGGGGCTGAGATAAAAGGGGGGTCCCAAAACGCATTTTCACCATGTTAATTTCCATAGGGCGGTCGATTTCACTTTTAGCCCGAACGGCTGAATGGATTTCCACCAAACTTGGCAAAATTGTAGGGACTGGTAGCTCGATGTGCCTTTGCTATGTCTCAAGATATGTGCTCCAGTGGATTTTGAGTAATTAAGGTTCAAAAAAATATATATATCTATAGCCGCGCTCTGGTACGTGCACCGGTACGCGCACCGGGCACGCCACGCGAGGTGCGCACGGAAAGCTGATTGGCTCTCGGGTGTCTGTAAACATTCGAAACAGTCTGGAGCGGCCGCCATCTTGTGTCTCGGTAGGATCGAGACACGAGAGGTGGCCAAAACAAAGAGGGAAATGACCATAAGGGGGCAGAGTAGACCCCCCCTTGACCCCCTAGGTTTAATGTGGGGGCTATAAAAGGGCCCCGCGGGGCATTTAAAATATTTTTTTTTTTTCGTTTTGCGCGGGGAAGCGCCCGGTACGCGCACCGGGAAGCGGCCCGGGTAGCGTACTATGAGGGAAAAAGATGAGAAGAGTTTTTAAAAAAAGAAGCCTTTATTTAGAAATTGGAAGTAGTTCTAAAAATAACTTTTTTTTCTTCTTTTTGTTGTTTTATATTGTTTTGTGTTTTTTGAACATTTTGTACTTTTTTGGGCTTTTCAAAACAGTTTTATATTTTTTTTGTATTTTTTTAGGGGGAGAAGCAAAAAAAGGGAATTGAAACTGGCTCAACTGGAGCAAAAAAACATAAAACCCAAAAAATGACTTCTTTTTGGGGCACTTGTGATTATCACCTGCAAGGACGATGAGCTTTATGCTTTTTTCACCATAGGCGATAAGCTTGCCACATGCAGAACAAGTGATTTTAAAATCAGCAAATCTTGGCTGAATACAAGGCATCATCTCTGATGTTTCTGGTCCCGATGAAGTGGGTTGGTTTCTTTGGGAGGAGGTCCTTGACGACTGGGGGAGGTTACTGGCCAGTTCCCTGAGCTCTGCACGAGAGTAGTTGTTTGGGTGCTTTCGGGTCATATGACGAATCATGATATAGTTACCAAATGAATATTTTTTGTTTGGGTTGCCCCGTGAGAGTTCTTCATTGCAGATTAGGCAAGTTACCTTGGCCGCATTCACTTTTTTCTTGCCCTCTGGGATTGAAAAAAACTCCCATACAATGTGTGGCTTTGGTTTGTATGGGGTATTTTCTTCAGGCAGCCATCTTCTCCTCCCCTCCTCCTCTTCCTCTTCCTCCTCCTCCTCTTCTTGACCACCAATATAATCTGGAGCTGGTCCTGTTGGTGGTGGTGGTGGTGGTGGTGGGGCAGATGCACCAGCTGCTGCTGCTACTGAAGCCATTATTAAGATCAAAAAAGTACAGAGATGTACAAACAGGTCTTCCTCTGTCAAAGGACAAAGTCAGAATAAGGAAAAAAGGTGGGGTCTTTCATCATTTGGAAAAAAAACTGTCCTGAACCAATGAGAAGTGTTATTTTCAGGTCACAAGACCAGGGGCTTCATCATTATAATACTAAAACTGTTATGAACCAATGAAAAGTGTTATTTTCAGGTCACATGACCCGACGCGCTTACGCTACGCGCCCCCGGGCGCGCCCGGGGGCGCTCCAGGTCGCGTAGCGTAAGCGCGTCGGATGTTTACGTTGCGCGATCGTATTCGCTCGAGTACTTCCGGGTGCGCTTACGCCGTGCGTATCACGCGGACGCGGCTACGCGATACGTCACGATCATGTTTTCGTTCGCGATATTGGCGCTTACGGGACGCTCCCCGGAGCACGCCCGGGGGCGCTTTATAAAAGTACGCTTTTCGGGGCGCTCCCCGGGAAGCGCACCGGGAGCGCTCCAAAGCAAAAAATAAAAAATAAAAATTGGGAAAAATTGTTGGGACTGGTAGCCCTATTCTTAAGTGGTTTTTACGAAAATTAACTTTGAAAAAATATATATTGTGCTACATTGGGCTATATAAATGCCAAAATGTAGCCCAAATGTAGCCCAATGTAGCCCAAAGATGGCCACCAGAGACCAAAAAATCCAAATGTAGCCCAAATATCAGCTAGATGTAGCCCAACTGTAGCCCAATGACAAAATGTACCAGAGTGTTCTAAAGAACAACTAGAGTGCTAACAGTCTTATTTATAAAGTGAGACTTATAGTTAGGAATTAGAATTTAAAAAACCAATGAAATTCACTGAAAAAAACATAGGTTTCACACCAGTTATAGTTAGGAATTAGCATTTAAAAAACCTATTAAATTCACTAAAAAAAACTTAGGTTTCACATCAGTTATAGTTAGCTGGAAATTTTACTGACATAAAACCAATGAAATTCCACGTTATAGTTAGTTGGACTCACTATAACTTGCGCGCCTGCAATGCACTGCTGATGACGTCACATATTACATCACTCATGACATGGTCAGTGACATCACTCATGACATCACTGATGACACCATCCTTGTGACAGACTGATAGACCTCCTTTCAGTGTAATGTAACCATTGAAACACATATTCAAACAATAGAAACTAACATTTTCAAAAAAAATGGAGATACCCATACCAGTTACAAAAACCAATTCAGTAATTCCACCATCTATATACACATCCACTCATACACCAACAGTTTTATATAGTCACTCATACATATTCTCACTCATCATATATAGTGATACACATATACATCCTGTTACACACCGACAGTCTTACAAAAGTTACTCACACACATACTCACACATGCAAATAAACTATTGAACATCCATTTATTTGCATATACAGCTATACATACATTAGCACATTACTTCTAAGGAAACTTACACATACTTACTCTCTTAAACAATCACTTATAGAAACACATACTTATTTAAAAAGGAACTCTTTCAATCTCTCACTCTCACATATACTGACTTATATACATCAATGCTCATATATACAAGATTAAAACATATGTAGTTACTCATAAAGACACTAGTGAGACAGGCATTCACTCACTAACACACACATATACACACTCATCCACCCATACAGTCCTGCACATATGCTGTCTTCAAAACACATACAAACAGTGAGTCAGTCACCAACCCATGCAGCCACTTATACACAAAGTGAAACACTGATACATATATTTAAATATTTAAAAATTACTCGTTAATATATGTATTCATTAAGATACACTTAATAAGGCAGTTAACCAATCAATTCTTTTAAAAAAAAACATCCATTTACACACTTATTTAACCATTTATTCTTCCATCGTCCTTTACAAATACAAATATAAAACATATTTATTTTTCATAAAGACACACATTCACTGGATGGTGTCATCAGTGATGTCATGAGTGATGTCACTAATCATGTCATGAGTGATGTAATATGTGACGTCATCAGCAGTGCATTGCACGCGCATGTTATAGTGAGTCGAACTAACTATAACGTGGAATTTCAATTTTTTTATGACAGTAAAATTTCGAGTTAACTATAACTGGTGTGAAACCTATGGTTTTTTCAGTGAATTTAATAGGTTTTTTAAATGCTAATTCCTAACTATAACTGGTGTGAAACCTATGGTTTTTTCAGTGAATTTCTTAGGTTTTTAAAATGCTAATTCCTAACTATAACTAGTGTGAAACCTATGGTTTTTTCAGTGAATTTCAAAGGCTTTTTTAATGCTAATTCCTAACTATAAGTCTCACTTTATAAGTAAGACTGTTAGCGCTCTAGTTGTTCTTCAGAACACTCTGGTACATTCTGTCATTGGGCTATAGTTGCGCTACATCTGGCTGATATTTGGGCTACATTTGTATTTTTTTGTCTCTGGTGGCCATCTTTGGGCTACATTGGGCTACATTGGGCTACATTTGGGCTACATTTGGGCTCTAACATATATATAGCCCAATGTAGCCCAATATATATTTTTTCAAAGTTAATTTTCTTAAAAACCACTGGAGCATATATCTTGAGACATAGCAAAGTCACATCGGGCTACCAGTCCCTACAATTTTTCCCAAATTTTGTTTTTGAATATAGTTTTTTTTTCCCTGGAGCGCTCCCGATGCGCGCCCCGGTGAGCGCCCCGGAAAGCGTAGTATTTTGAAACGCCTCAGTGCGCGAACCGGGAAGCATCCCGGTAGCACCAATGTCGCAAACGAAAACATGATCATGACGTATCGCGTAGCCTCGTCCGCGTGATACGCACGGCGTAAACGCACCCAGAAGCATTTGTCGCGCGTAGTCAGTACGAGAAGAAGAAGATAAAAGAGCATTG